>NW_027189701.1:0-106882 GCF_040958095.1 Procambarus clarkii
TACAAAATATCATCGAATTAGGCAATATTTTGCCGTTTTTCCACGTTTTTGTGAATTTTCAGTCCATGGGTTTTAATTCATATATATACGATAAAAATGATGCAAACACATAATTGTTTAGATAATAACCTTAAATACTTCATTTTCAATCAATTATTTCTTTCTCGTTAAAATACTGCGTAAGATATTGAAAGGGGGAGAAGTTCTGATTTTATTGCATATATCGAGGTTTCAGCCGGAATAGAGCGGTTTTCGTGTACATCTTCCATCTGTAATATAAACGGAAAATCAGGAAAGTTTTAGCTAATTATAATGAAAGCACATTGATTTTAACCATTTGTATTGGAAACAACATTGTCATATGTCCTTTCTTGGATCTAAATAATACGAAACCTCGCTCTATGATTTGAAGGTAAAATCCTCAAATATGGTAAAATAGTAACTTTTTCACGTTAATCATGTAGTTTGATATTACGCAAATATATTCATTTTTACCAATATTCCGATACTATTTCATGTAGTATCACGATATGTGATTTGCCCTTCAAATCTCAGAATTTCGCGTAATATTGCATTTTAAGCAAGTTTTCTTGCATTTTGTTTCGTACGAAAAATCATCGAATTTAGCAATATTTTGACGTTTATCATCCCCTTTTCCTTTATGTGATTTAAACAAAATATCATCGAATTAGGCAATATTTTGCCGTTTTTCCACGTTTTTGTGAATTTTCAGTCCATGGGTATTAATTCATATATATACGGTAAAAATTATGCAAACACATAATTGATTAGATAATAACCTTAAATACTTCATTTTCAATCAACTATTTGTTTCTCGTTAAAATACTGAGTAAGATATTGAAAAGGGGAGAAGTTCTGTTTTTATTGCATATATCGACGTTTCAGCCGGAATAGAGCGATTTTCGTGTACATCGTCCATCGGTAATATAAACGGAGAACCAGGAACATTTTAGTTAATTCTAATGAAAACACTTTGATTTTTATCATTTGTATTGGAAACAACATTAGCATATGTCTTTTCTTGGATCCAAATAATACGAAACATCGCTCTATGATTTGAAGTTAAAATCCTCAAATATAGTTAAATAGTGACTTTTTTCAGGTTTTTCATGTAGTTTGATATTACGTAAATATATTCATTTTTACCAATATTTCGATACTATTTCATGTAGTATCACGATATGTGATTTGGCCTTGAAATCTCAGAATTTCGCATAATATTGCATTTTAAGCAAGTTTTCTTGCATTTTGTTTCGTACGAAAAATCATCGAATTTAGCAATATTTTGACGTTTATCATCCCCTTTTCCTTCATGTGATTTAAACAAAATATCATCGAATTAGGCAATATTTTGCCGTTTTCCACGTTTTTGTGAATTTTCAGTCCATAGGTATTAATTCATATATATACGATAAAAATGATGCAAACACATAATTGATTAGATAATAACCTTAAATACTTCATTTTCAATCATCTATTTGTTTCTCGTTAAAATACTGAGTAAGATATTGAAAAGGGGAGAAGTTCGGTTTTTATTGCATATATCGACGTTTCAGCCGGATTAGAGCGGTTTTACGTGTACATCTTCCCTCGTTAATATAAACGGAAAATCAAGAACATTATAGTTAATTCTAATGAAAACACATTGTTTTTTATCATTTGTATTGGAAACAACATTGTCATATGTCTTTTCTTGGATCTAAATAATACGAAACCTCGCTCTATGATTTGAAGTTAAAATCCTCAAATATGGTTATATAGTGACTTTTTTCACGTTTTTCATGTACTTTGATATTACGTAAATATATTCATTTTTACCAATATTTCGATACTATTTCATGTAGTATCACGATATGTGATTTGGCCTTCAAATCTCAGAATTTCGAATAATATTGCATTTTAAGCAAGTTTCCTTCCATTTTGTTTCGTACGAAAAATCATCGAATTTAGCAATATTTTGACGTTTATCATCCCCTTTTCCTTCATGTGATTTAAACAAAATATCATCGAATTAGGCAATATTTTGCCGTTTTCCACGTTTTTGTGAATTTTCAGTCCATGGGTTTTAATTCATATATATACGATAAAAATGATGCAAACACATAATTGATTAGATAATAACCTTAAATACTTCATTTTCAATCAATTATTTTTTTCTCGTTAAAATACTGCGTAAGATATTGAAAGGGGGAGAAGTTCTGATTTTATTGCATATATCGAGGTTTCAGCCGGAGTAGAGCGGTTTTCGTGTACATCTTCCATCGGTAATATAAACGGAAAATCAGGAAAATTTTAGCTAATTATAATGAAAGCACATTGATTTTAACCATTTGTATTGGAAACAACATTGTCATATGTCCTTTCTTGGATCTAAATAATACGAAACCTCGCTCTATGATTTGAAGGTAAAATCCTCAAATATGGTAAAATAGTAACTTTTTCACGTTAATCATGTAGTTTGATATTACGCAAATATATTCATTTTTACCAATATTCCGATACTATTTCATGTAGTATCACGATATGTGATTTGCCCTTCAAATCTCAGAATTTCGCGTAATATTGCATTTTAAGCAAGTTTTCTTGCATTTTGTTTCGTACGAAAAATCATCGAATTTAGCAACATTTTGACGTTTATCATCCCCTTTTCCTTTATGTGATTTAAACAAAATATCATAGAATTATGCAATATTTTGCTGTTTTTCCACGTTTTTGTGAATTTTCAATTTATGGGTATTAATTCATATATATACGATAAAAATGATGCAAACACATAATTGATTAGATAATAACCTTAAATACTTCATTTTCAATCAACTATTTGTTTCTCGTTAAAATACTGAGTAAGATATTAAAAAGGGGAGAAGTTCTGTTTTTATTGCATATATCGACGTTTCAGCCGGAATAGAGCGATTTTCGTGTACATCTTCCATCGGTAATATAAACGGAAAACCAGGAACATTTTAGTTAATTCTAATGAAAACACTTTGATTTTTATCATTTGTATTGGAAACAACATTGTCATATGTCTTTTCTTGGATCCAAATAATACGAAACCTCGCTCTATGATTTGAAGTTAAAATCCTCAAATATGGTTAAATAGTTACTTTTTTCACGTTTTTCATGTAGTTTGATATTACGTAAATATATTCATTTTTACCAATATTTCGATACTATTTCATGTAGTATCACGATATGTGATTTGGCCTTGAAATCTCAGAATTTCGCATAATATTGCATTTTAAGCAAGTTTTCTTGCATTTTGTTTCGTACGAAAAATCATCGAATTTAGCAATATTTTTACGTTTATCATCCCCTTTTCCTTCTTGTGATTTAAACAAAATATCATCGAATTAGGCAATATTTTGCCGTTTTCCACGTTTTTGTGAATTTTCAGTCCATGGGTATTAATTCATATATATACGATAAAAATGATGCAAACACATAATTGATTAGATAATAACCTTAAATACTTCATTTTCAATCAACTATTTGTTTCTCGTTAAAATACTGAGTAAGATATTGAAAAGGGGAGAAGTTCTGTTTTTATTGCATATATCGACGTTTCAGCCGGAATAGAGCGATTTTCGTGTACATCTTCCATCGGTAATATAAACGAAAAATCAGGAACATTTTAGTTAATTCTAATGAAAACACTTTGATTTTTATCATTTGTATTGGAAACAACATTGTCATATGTCTTTTCTTGGATCCAAATAATACGAAACCTCGCTCTATGATTTGAAGTTAAAATCCTCAAATATGGTTAAATAGTGACTTTTTTCACGTTTTTCATTTAGTTTGATATGACGTAAATATATTCATTTTTACCAATATTTCGATACTATTTCATGTAGTATCACGATATGTGATTTGGCCTTGAAATCTCAGAATTTCGCATAATATTGCATTTTAAGCAAGTTTTCTTGCATTTTGTTTCGTACGAAAAATCATCGAATTTAGCAATATTTTTACGTTTATCATCCCCTTTTCCTTCATGTGATTTATACAAAATATCATCGAATTAGGCAATATTTTGCCGTTTTCCACGTTTTTGTGAATTTTCAGTCCATGGGTATTAATTCATATATATACGATAAAAATGATGCAAACACATAATTGACTAGATAATAACCTAAAATACTTCATTTTCAATCATCTATTTGTTTCTCGTTAAAATACTGAGTAAGATGTTGAAAAGGGGAGAAGTTCGGTTTTTATTGCATATATCGACGTTTCAGCCGGATTAGAGCGGTTTTACGTGTACATCTTCCCTCGTTAATATAAACGAAAAATCAAGAACATTATAGTTAATTCTAGTGAAAACACATTGTTTTTTATCATTTGTATTGGAAACAACATTGTCATATGTCTTTTCTTGGAACTAAATAATACGAAACCTCGCTCTATGATTTGAAGGTAAAATCCTCAAATATGGTAAAAAGGTGACTTTTTCACGTTAATATTGTAGTTTGATATTACGCAAATATATTCATTTTTACCAATATTTCGATACTATTTCATGTAGTATCACGATATGTGATTTGGCCTTCAAATCTCAGAATTTCGCATAATATTGCATTTTAAGTAAGTTTCCTTGCATTTTGTTTCGTACGAAAAATCATCGAATTTAGCAATATTTTGACGTTTATCATCCCCTTTTCCTTTATGTGATTTATACAAAATATCATCGAATTAGGCAATATTTTGCCGTTTTTCCACGTTTTTGTGAATTTTCAGTCCATGGGTATTAATTCATATATATACGATAAAAATGATGCAAACACATAATTGATTAGATAATAACCTTAAATACTTCATTTTCAATCAACTATTTGTTTCTCGTTAAAATACTGAGTAAGATATTGAAAAGGGGAGAAGTTCTGTTTTTATTGCATATATCGACGTTTCAGCCGGAATAGAGCGATTTTCGTGTACATCTTCCATCGGTAATATAAACGAAAAATCAGGAACATTTTAGTTAATTCTAATGAAAACACTTTGATTTTTATCATTTGTATTGGAAACAACATTGTCATATGTCTTTTCTTGGATCCAAATAATACGAAACCTCGCTCTATGATTTGAAGTTAAAATCCTCAAATATGGTTAAATAGTGACTTTTTTCACGTTTTTCATTTAGTTTGATATGACGTAAATATATTCATTTTTACCAATATTTCGATACTATTTCATGTAGTATCACGATATGTGATTTGGCCTTGAAATCTCAGAATTTCGCATAATATTGCATTTTAAGCAAGTTTTCTTGCATTTTGTTTCGTACGAAAAATCATCGAATTTAGCAATATTTTTACGTTTATCATCCCCTTTTCCTTCATGTGATTTATACAAAATATCATCGAATTAGGCAATATTTTGCCGTTTTCCACGTTTTTGTGAATTTTCAGTCCATGGGTATTAATTCATATATATACGATAAAAATGATGCAAACACATAATTGACTAGATAATAACCTAAAATACTTCATTTTCAATCATCTATTTGTTTCTCGTTAAAATACTGAGTAAGATGTTGAAAAGGGGAGAAGTTCGGTTTTTATTGCATATATCGACGTTTCAGCCGGATTAGAGCGGTTTTACGTGTACATCTTCCCTCGTTAATATAAACGAAAAATCAAGAACATTATAGTTAATTCTAGTGAAAACACATTGTTTTTTATCATTTGTATTGGAAACAACATTGTCATATGTCTTTTCTTGGAACTAAATAATACGAAACCTCGCTCTATGATTTGAAGGTAAAATCCTCAAATATGGTAAAAAGGTGACTTTTTCACGTTAATATTGTAGTTTGATATTACGCAAATATATTCATTTTTACCAATATTTCGATACTATTTCATGTAGTATCACGATATGTGATTTGGCCTTCAAATCTCAGAATTTCGCATAATATTGCATTTTAAGTAAGCTTCCTTGCATTTTGTTTCGTACGAAAAATCATCGAATTTAGCAATATTTTGACGTTTATCATCCCCTTTTCCTTTATGTGATTTAAACAAAATATCATCGAATTAGGCAATATTTTGCCGTTTTTCCACGTTTTTGTGAATTTTCAGTCCATGGGTATTAATTCATATATATACGATAAAAATGATGCAAACACATAATTGATTAGATAATAACCTTAAATACTTCATTTTCAATCAACTATTTGTTTCTCGTTAAAATACTGAGTAAGATATTGAAAAGGGGAGAAGTTCTGTTTTTATTGCATATATCGACGTTTCAGCCGGAATAGAGCGATTTTCGTGTACATCTTCCATCGGTAATGTAAACGAAAAATCAGGAACATTTTAGTTAATTCTAATGAAAACACTTTGATTTTTATCATTTGTATTGGAAACAACATTGTCATATGTCTTTTCTTGGATCCAAATAATACGAAATCTCGCTCTATGATTTGAAGTTAAAATCCTCAAATATGGTTAAATAGTGACTTTTTTCACGTTTTTCATGTAGTTTGATATTACATAAATATATTCATTTTTACCAATATTTCGATACTATTTCATGTAGTATCACGATATGTGATTTGGGCTTCAAATCTCAGAATTTCGCATAATATTGCATTTTAAGCAAGTTTCCTTCCATTTTGTTTCGTACGAAAAATCATCGAATTTAGCAATATTTTGACGTTTATCATCCCCTTTTCCTTCATGTGATTTAAACAAAATATCATCGAATTAGGCAATATTTTGCCGTTTTCCACGTTTTTGTGTATTTTCAGCCCATGGGTTTTAATTCATATATATACGATAAAAATGATGCAAACACATAATTGATTAGATAATAACCTTAAATACTTCATTTTCAATCAACTCTTTCTTTCTCGTTAAAATACTGAGTAAGATATTGAAAGGGGGAGAAGTTCTGATTTTATTGCATATATCGAGGTTTCAGCCGGAATAGAGCGGTTGTCGTGTACATCTTCCATCGGTAATATAAACGGAAAATCAGGAACATTTTAGTTAATTCTAATGAAAGCACATTGATTTTTATCATTTTTATTGGAAACAACATTGTCATATGTCTTTTCTTGGATCTAAATAATACGAAACCTCGCTCTATGATTTGAAGGTAAAATCCTCAAATATGGTAAAATAGTAACTTTTTCACGTTAATCATGTAGTTTGATATTACGCAAATATATTAATTTTTACCAATATTCCGATACTATTTCATGTAGTATCACGATATGAGATTTGCCCTTCAAATCTCAGAATTTCGCGTAATATTGCATTTTAAGCAAGTTTTCTTGCATTTTGTTTCGTACGAAAAATCATCGAATTTAGCAATATTTTGACGTTTATCATCCCCTGTTCCTTCATGTGATTTAAACAAAATATCTTCGAATTAGGCAATATTTTGCCGTTTTCCACGTTTTTGTGAATTTTCAGTCCATGGGTAGAAAAGACATATGATTCATATATATACGATAAAAATGATGCAAACACATAATTGATTAGATAATAACCTTAAATACTTCATTTTCAATCAACTATTTGTTTCTCGTTAAAATACTGAGTAAGATATTGAAAAGGGGAGAAGTTCTGTTTTTATTGCATATATCGACGTTTCAGCCGGAATAGAGCGGTTTTACGTGTACATCTTCCATCAGTAATATAAACGGAAAATCAGAAATATTTTTGTTAATTCTAATGAAAACACATTGATTTTTATCATTTGTATTGGAAACAACATTGTCATATGTCTTTTCTTGGATCTAAATAATACGAAACCTCGCTCTATGATTCTAAGTTATAATCCTCAAATATGGTTAAATAGTGACTTTTTTCACGATTTTCATGTAGTTTGATATTACGTAAATATATTCATTTTTACCAATATTTCGATACTATTTCATGTAGTATCACGATATGTGATTTGGCCTTGAAATCTCAGAATTTCGTATAATATTGCATTTTAAGCAAGTTTTCTTGCATTTTGTTTCGTACGAAAAATCATCGAATTTAGCAATATTTTGACGTTTATCATCCCCTTTTCCTTCATGTGATTTAAACAAAATATCATTGAATAAGGCAATATTTTGCTGTTTTCCACGTTTTTGTGAATTTTCAGTCCATGGGTATTAATTCATATATATACGATAAAAATGATGCAAACACATAATTGATTAGATAATAACCTTAAATACTTCATTTTCAATCAACTATTTGTTTCTCGCTAAAATACTGAGTAAGATATTGAAAAGGGGAGAAGTTCTGTTTTTATTGCATATATCGACGTTTCAGCCGGAATAGAGCGATTTTCGTGTACATCTTCCATCGGCAATATAAACGGAAAACCAGGAACATTTTAGTTAATTCTAATGAAAACACTTTGATTTTTATCATTTGTATTGGAAACAACATTAGCATATGTCTTTTCTTGGATCCAAATAATACGAAACCTCGCTCTATGATTTGAAGTTAAAATCCTCAAATATGGTTAAATAGTGACTTTTTTCACGTTTTTCATGTAGTTTGATATTACGTAAATATATTCATTTTTACCAATATTTCGATACTATTTCATGTAGTTTCACGATATGTGATTTGGCCTTAAAATCTCAGAATTTCGCTTAATATTGCATTTTAAGCAAGTTTTCTTGCATTTTGTTTCGTACGAAAAATCATCGAATTTACCAATATTTTGACGTTTATCATCCCCTTTTCCTTCATGTGATTTAAACAAAATATCATCGAATTAGGCAATATTTTGCCGTTTTCCACGTTTTTGTGAATTTTCAGTCCATGGGTATTAATTCATATATATACGATAAAAATTATGCAAACACATAATTGACTAGATAATAACCTTAAATACTTCATTTTCAATCATCTATTTGTTTCTCGTTAAAATACTGAGTAAGTTGTTGAAAGGGGGAGAAGTTCGGTTTTTATTGCATATATCGACGTTTCAGCCGGATTAGAGCGGTTTTACGTGTACCTCTTCCCCCGTTAATATAAACGGAAAATCAAGAACATTATAGTTAATTCTAATGAAAACACATTTGTTTTTTATCATTTGTATTGGAAACAACATTGTCATATGTCTTTTCTTGGAACTAAATAATACGAAACCTCGCTCTATGATTTGAAGGTAAAATCCTCAAATATGATAAAATAGTGACTTTTTCACGTTAATCATGTAGTTTGATATTACGCAAATATATTCATTTCTACCAATATTTCGATACTATTTCATGTACTATCACGATATGTGATTTGGCCTTCAAATCTCAGAATTTCGCATAATATTGCATTTTAAGCAACTTTTCTTGCATTTTGTTTCGTACGAAAAATCATCGAATTTAGCAATATTTTGACGTTTATCATCCCCTTTTCCTTCATGTGATTTAAACAAAATATCATCGAATTAGGCAATATTTTGCCGTTTTCCACGTTTTTGTGAATTTTCAGTCCATGGGTATTAATTCATATGTATTCGATAAAAATGATGCAAACACATAATTGACTAGATAATAACCTTAAATACTTCATTTTCAATCATCTATTTGTTTCTCGTTAAAATACTGAGTAAGATGTTGAAAAGGGGAGAAGTTCGGTTTTTATTGCATATATCGACTTTCAGCCGGATTAGAGCGGTTTTACGTGTACATCTTCCCTTGTTAATATAAATGGAAAATCAAAAACATTATAGTTAATTCTAATGAAAACACATTGTTTTTTATCATTTGTATTGGAAACAACATTGTCATATGTCTTTTCTTGGAACTAAATAATACGAAAATCGCTCTATGATTTGAAGGTAAAATCCTCAAATATGGTAGAATAGCGACTTTTTCACGTTAATCATGCAGTTTGATATTACTCAAATATATTCATTTTTACCAATATTTCGATACTATTTCATGTAGTATCACGATATGTGATTTGGCCTTCAAATCTCAGAATTTCGCATAATATTGCATTTTAAGCAAGTTTCCTTGCATTTTGTTTCGTACGAAAAATCATCGAATTTAGCAATATTTTGACGTTTATCATCCCCTTTTCCTTTATTTGATTTAAACAAAATATCATCGAATTAGGCAATATTTTGGCGTTTTTCAACGTTTTTGTGAATTTTCAGTCTATGTGTATTAATTCACTATATATTCGATAAAAATGATGCAAACACATAATTGATTAGATAATAACCTTAAATACTTCATTTTCAATCAACTATTTGTTTCTCGTTAAAATACTGAGTAAGATATTGAAAAGGGGAGAAGTTCTTTTTTACTGCATATATCGACTTTTCAGCCGGAATAGAGCGGTTTTACGTGTACATCTTCTATCAGTAATATAAACGAAAAATCAGGAACATTTTAGCTAATTCTAATGAAAACACATTGATTTTTATCATTTGTATTGGAAACAACATTGTCATATGTCTTTTCTTGGATCTAAATAATACGAAAACTCGCTCTATGATTCTAAGTTATAATCCTCAAATATGGTTAAATTGTGACTTTTTCACGATTTTCATGTAGTTTGATATTACGTAAATATATTCATTTTTTACCAATATTTCAATACTATTTCATGTAGTATCACGATATGTGATTTGGCCTTGAAATCTCAGAATTTCGCATAATATTGCATTTTAAGCAAGTTTTCTTGCATTTTGTTTCGTACGAAAAATCATCGAATTTAGCAATATTTTGACGTTTATCATCCCCTTTTCCTTCATGTGATTTAAACAAAATATCATCGAATTAGGCAATATTTTGCCGTTTTCCACGTTTTTGTGAATTTTCAGTCCATGGGTAGAAAAGACATATGATTCATATATATACGATAAAAATGATGCAAACACATAATTGATTAGATAATAACCTTAAATACTTCATTTCCAATCATCTATTTGTTTCTCGTTAAAATACTGAGTAAGATATTGAAAAGGGGAGAAGTTCGGTTTTTATTGCATATATCGACGTTTCAGCCGGATTAGAGCGGTTTTACGTGTACATCTTCCCTCGTTAATATAAACGGAAAATCAAGAACATTATAGTTAATTCTAATGAAAACACATTGTTTTTTATCATTTGTATTGGAAACAACGTTGTCATATGTCTTTTCTTGGAACTAAATAATACGAAACCTCGCTCTATGATTTGAAATTAAAATCCTCAAATATGGTTATATAGTGACTTTTTTCACGTTTTTCATGTAGTTTGATATTACGTATATATATATTCATTTTTACCAATATTTTGATACTATTTCATGTAGTATCACGATATGTGATTTGGCCTTCAAATCTCAGAATTTCGCATAATATTGCATTTTAAGCAAGTTTTCTTGCATTTTGTTTCGTACAAAAAATCATCGAATTTAGCAATATTTTAACGTTTATCATCTCCTTTTCCTTCATGTGATTTAAAGAAAATATCATCGAATTAGGCAATATTTTGCCGTTTTCCACGTTTTTGTGAATTTTCCGTCCATGGGTATTAATTCATATATATATGCGATAAAAATGATGCAAACACATAATTGATTAGATAATAACCTTAAATACTTCATTTTCAATCATCTATTTGTTCCTCGTTAAAATACTGAGTAAGATATTGAAAAGGGGAGAAGTTCTGTTTTTATTGCATGCATTTATTGTACGTTTCAGCCGGAATAGAGCGGTTTAACGTGTACATCTTCCATCAGTAATATAAACGGAAAATCAGGAACATTTTAGTTAATTCTAATGAAAACACATTGATTTTTATCATTTGTATTGGAAACAACATTGTCATATGTCTTTTCTTAGATCTAAATAATACGAAACCTCGTTCTATGATTCTAAGCTAAAATCCTCAAATATGGTTATAGAGTGACTTTTTTCACGATTTTCATGTAGTTTGATATTACGTAAATATATTCATTTTTACCAATATTTCGATACTATTTCATGTAGTATCACGATATGTGATTTGGCCTTGAAATCTCAGAATTTCGAATAATATTACATTTTAAGCAAGTTTTCTTGGATTTTGTTTCTTACGAAAAATCATCGAATTTAGCAATATTTTGACGTTTATCATCCCTTTTTCCTTCATGTGATTTAAACAAAATATCATCGAATTAGGCAATATTTTGCCGTTTTCCACGTTTTTGTGAATTTTCAGTCCATGGGTTTTAATTCATATATATACGATAAAAATGATGCAAACACATAATTGATTAGATAATAACCTTAAATACTTCATTTTCAATCAACTCTTTCTTTCTCGTTAAAATACTGAGTAAGATATTGAAAGGGGGAGAAGTTCTGATTTTATTGCATATATCGAGGTTTCAGCCGGAATAGAGCGGTTTTCGTGTACATCTTCCATCGGTAATATAAACGGAAAATTAGGAACATTTTAGTTAATTCTAATGAAAGCACATTGATTTTTATCATTTGTATTGGAAACAACATTGTCATATGTCTTTTCTTGGATCTAAATAATACGAAACCTCGCTCTATGATTTGAAGGTAAAATCCTCAAATATGGTAAAATAGTAACTTTTTCACGTTAATCATGTAGTTTGATATTACGCATATATATTCATTTTTACCAATATTCCGATACTATTTCATGTACTATCACGATATGTGATTTGCCCTTCAAATCTCAGAATTTCGCGTAATATTGCATTTTAAGCAAGTTTTCTTGCATTTTGTTTCGTACGAAAAATCATCGAATTTAGCAATATTTTGACGTTTATCATCCCATTTTCCTTTATGTGATTTAAACAAAATATCATCGAATTAGGCAATATTTTGCCGTTTTTCCACGTTTTTGTGAATTTTCAGTCCATGGGTATTAATTCATATATATACGATAAAAATTATGCAAACACATAATTGATTAGATAATAACCTTATATACTTCATTTTCAATCAACTATTTGTTTCTCGTTAAAATACTGAGTAAGATATTGAAAAGGGGAGAAGTTCTGTTTTTATTGCATATATCGACGTTTCAGCCGGAATAGAGCGGTTTTACGTGTACATCTTCCATCAGTAATATAAACGGAAAATCAGGAACATTTTAGATAATTCTAATGAAAACACATTGATTTTTATCATTTGTATTGGAAACAACATTGTCATATGTCTTTTCTTGGATCTAAATAATACGAAACCTCGCTCTATGATTTGAAGTTAAAATCCTCAAATATGTTTATATAGTGACTTTTTTCATGTTTTTCATGTAGTTTGATATTACGTAAATATATTCATTTATACCAATATTTCGATACTATTTCATGTAGTATCACGATATGTAATTTGGCCTTCAAATCTCGGAATTTCGCATAATATTGCATTTTAAGCAAGTTTTCTTGCATTTTGTTTCGTACGAAAAATCATCGAATTTAGCAATATTTTTACGTTTATCATCTCCTTTTCCTTCATGTGATTTAAACAAAATATCATCGAATTAGGCAATATTTTGCCGTTTTCCACGTTTTTGTGAATTTTCCGTCCATGGGTATTAATTCATATATATACGATAAAAATGATGCAAACACATAATTGATTAGATAATAACCTTAAATACTTCATTTTCAATCAACTATTTCTTTCTCGTTAAAATACTGAGTAAGATATTGAAAAGGGGAGAAGTTCTGTTTTAATTGCATATATCGACGTTTCAGCCGGAATAGAGCGGTTTTCGTGTACATCTTCCATCGGTAATATAAACGGAAAATCAGGAACATTTTAGTTAATTCTAATGAAAACACATGATTTGTATAATTTGTATTGGAAACAACATTGTCATATGTCTTTTCTTGGATCTAAATAATACGAAACCTCGCTCTATGATTTGAAGGTAAAATCCTCAAATATGGTAAAATAGTAACTTTTTCACGTTAATCATGTAGTTTGATATTACGCAAATATATTCATTTTTACCAATATTCCGATACTATTTCATGTAGTATCACGATATGTGATTTGCCCTTCAAATCTCAGAATTTCGCGTTATATTGCATTTTAAGCAAGTT
Source organism: Procambarus clarkii (assembly GCF_040958095.1). Taxonomy (NCBI): domain Eukaryota; kingdom Metazoa; phylum Arthropoda; class Malacostraca; order Decapoda; family Cambaridae; genus Procambarus; species Procambarus clarkii. The sequence goes on from NW_027189701.1 coordinate 14,043, forward strand.
TTCTTGCATTTTGTTTCGTACGAAAAATCATCGAATTTAGCAATATTTTGACGTTTATCATCCCCTTTTCCTTCATGTGATTTAAACAAAATATCATCGAATTAGGGAATATTTTGCCGTTTTTCCACGTTTTTGTGAATTTTCAGTCCATGGGTATTAATTCATATATATACGATAAAAATGATGCAAACACATAATTGATTAGATAATAACCTTAAATACTTCATTTTCAATCAACTATTTGTTTCTCGTTAAAATACTGAGTAAGATATTGAAAAGGGGAGAAGTTCTGTTTTTATTGCATATATCGACGTTTCTGCCGGAATAGAGATTTTCGTGTACATCTTCCAACGGTAATATAAACGGAAAACCAGGAACATTTTTGTTAATTCTAATGAAAACACTTTGATTTTTATCGTTTGTATTGGAAACAACATTGTCATATGTCTTTTCTTAGATCCTAATAATTCGAAACCTCGCTCTATGATTTAAAGTTAAAATCCTCAAATATGGTTAAATAGTGACTTTTTTCACGTTTTTCATGTAGTTTGATATTACGTAAATATATTCATTTTTACCATTATTTCGATACTATTTCATGTAGTATCACGATATGTGATTTGGCCTTGAAATCTCAGAATTTCGCATAATATTGCATTTTAAGCAAGTTTTCTTGCATTTTGTTTCGTACGAAAAATCATCGAATTTAGCAATATTTTGACGTTTATCATCCCCTTTTCCTTCATGTGATTTAAACAAAATATCATCGAATTAGGCAATATTTTGCCGTTTTCGACGTTTTTGTGAATTTTCAGTCCATGGGTATTAATTCATATATATACGATAAAAATGATGCAAACACATAATTGATTAGATAATAACCTTAAATACTTCATTTTCAATCATCTGTTTGTTTCTCGTTAAAATACTGAGTAAGATATTGAAAAGGGGAGAAGTTCGGTTTTTATTGCATATATCGACGTTTCAGCCGGATTAGAGCGGTTTTACGTGTACATCTTCCATCGGTAATATAAACGGAAAATCAAGAACATTTTAGTTATTTCTAATGAAAACACATTGTTTTTTATCATTTGTATTGGAAACAACATTGTCATATGTCTTTTCTTGGATCTAAATAATACGAAACCTCGCTCTATGATTTGAAGTTAAAATCCTCAAATATGGTTATAGTGACTTTTTTCACGTTTTTCATGTAGTTTGATATTACGTAAATATATTCATTTTTACCAATATTTCGATACTGTTTCATGTAGTATCACGATATGTGATTTGGCCTTCAAATCTAGGAATTTCGCATAATATTGCATTTTAAGCAAGTTTTCTTGCATTTTGTTTCGTACGAAAAATCATCGAATTTAGCAATATTTTGACGTTTATCATCCCCTTTTCCTTCATGTGATTTAAACAAAATATCATCGAATTAGGCAATATTTTGCCGTTTTCCACGTTTTTGTGAATTTTCAGTCCATGGGTATTAATTCATATATATACGATAAAAATGATGCAAACACATAATTGATTAGATAATAACCTTAAATACTTCATTTTCAATCAACTATTTGTTTCTCGTTAAAATACTGAGTAAGATATTGAAAAGAGGAGAAGTTCTGTTTTTATTGCATATATCGACGTTTCAGCCGGAATAGAGCGATGTTCGTGTACAACTTCCATCGGTAATATAAACGGAAAACCAGGAACATTTTAGTTAATTCTAATGAAAACACCTTGATTTTTATCATTTGTATTGGAAACAACATTGTCATATGTCTTTTCTTGTATCCAAATATTACGAAACCTCGCTCTATGATTTACAGATAAAATCCTCAAATATGATTAAATAGTGACTTTTGTCACGTTTTTCATGTAGTTTGATATTACGTAAATATATTCATTTTACCATTATTTCGATACTATTTCATGTAGTATCACGATATGTGATTTGGCCTTGAAATCTCAGAATTTCGCATAATATTGCATTTTAAGCAAGTTTTCTTGCATTTTGTTTCGTACGAAAAATCATCGAACTTAGCAATATTTTGACGTTTATCATCCCCTTTTCCTTCATGTGATTTAAACAAAATATCATCGAATTAAGCAATATTTTGCCGTTTTCCACGTTTTTGTGAATTTTCAGTCCATGGGTATTAATTCATATATATACGATAAAAATCATGCAAACACATAATTGATTAGATAATAACCTTAAATACTTCATTTTCAATCAACTATTTGCTTCTCGTTAAAATACTGAGTAACATATTGAAAAGGGGAGAAGTTCTGTTTTTATTGCATATATCGACGTTTCTGCCGGAATAGAACGATTTTCGTGTACATCTTCCATCGCTAATATAAACGGAAAACCAGGAACATTTTAGTTAATTCTAATGAAAACACTTTGATTTTTATCATTTGTATTGGAAACAACATTGTCATATGTCTTTTCTTGGATCCAAATAATACGAAACCTCGCTCTATGATTTAAAGTTAAAATCCTCAAATATGGTTAAATAGTGACTTTTTTCACGTTTTTCATGTAGTTTGATATTACGTAAATATATTCATTTTACCATTATTTCGATACTATTTCATGTAGTATCACGATATGTGATTTGGCCTTGAAATCTCAGAATTTCGCATAATATTGCATTTTAAGCAAGTTTTCTTGCATTTTGTTTCGTACGAAAAATCATCGAACTTAGCAATATTTTGACGTTTATCATCCCCTTTTCCTTCATGTGATTTAAACAAAATATCATCGAATTAAGCAATATTTTGCCGTTTTCCACGTTTTTGTGAATTTTCAGTCCATGGGTATTAATTCATATATATACGATAAAAATCATGCAAACACATAATTGATTAGATAATAACCTTAAATACTTCATTTTCAATCAACTATTTGCTTCTCGTTAAAATACTGAGTAACATATTGAAAAGGGGAGAAGTTCTGTTTTTATTGCATATATCGACGTTTCTGCCGGAATAGAACGATTTTCGTGTACATCTTCCATCGCTAATATAAACGGAAAACCAGGAACATTTTAGTTAATTCTAATGAAAACACTTTGATTTTTATCATTTGTATTGGAAACAACATTGTCATATGTCTTTTCTTGGATCCAAATAATACGAAACCTCGCTCTATGATTTAAAGTTAAAATCCTCAAATATGGTTAAATAGTGACTTTTTTCACGTTTTTCATGTAGTTTGATATTACGTAAATATATTCATTTTTCCCATTATTTCGATACTATTTCATGTAGCATCACGATATGTGATTTGGCCTTGAAATCTCAGAATTTCGCATAATATTGCATTTTAAGCAAGTTTTTTTGCATTTTGTTTCGAACGAAAAATCATCGAATTTAGCAATATTTTGACGTTTATCATCCCCTTTTCCTTCATGTGATTTAAACAAAATATCATCGAATTAGGCAATATTTTGCCGTTTTCCCACGTTTTTGTGAATTTTCAGTCCATGGGTATTAATTCATATATATACGATAAAAATGATGCAAACACATAATTGATTAGATAATAACCTTAAATACTTCATTTTCAATCAACTATTTGTTTCTCGTTAAAATACTGAGTAAGATATTGAAAAGGGGAGAAGTTCTGTTTTTATTGCATATATCGACGTTTCTGCCGGAATAGAGATTTTCGTGTACATCTTCCAACGGTAATATAAACGGAAAACCAGGAACATTTTAGTTAATTCTAATGAAAACACTTTGATTTTTATCGTTTGTATTGGAAACAACATTGTCATATGTCTTTTCTTAGATCCAAATAATTCGAAACTTCGCTCTATGATTTAAAGTTAAAATCCTCAAATATGGTTAAATAGTGACTTTTTTCACGTTTTTCATGTAGTTTGATATTACGTAAATATATTCATTTTTACCATTATTTCGATACTATTTCATGTAGTATCACGATATGTGATTTGGCCTTGAAATCTCAGAATTTCGCATAATATTGCATTTTAAGCAAGTTTTCTTGCATTTTGTTTCGTACGAAAAATCATCGAATTTTGCAATATTTTGACGTTTATCATCCCCTTTTCCTTCATGTGATTTAAACAAAATATCATCGAATTAGGCAATATTTTGCCGTTTTCCACGTTTTTGTGAATTTTCAGTCCATGGGTATTAATTCATATATATACGATAAAAATGATGCAAACACATAATTGATTAGATAATAACCTTAAATACTTCATTTTCAATCATCTATTTGTTTCTCGTTAAAATACTGAGTAAGATATTGAAAAGGGGAGAAGTTCTGTTTTTATTGCATATATCGACGTTTCAGCCGGATTAGAGCGGTTTTACGTGTACATCTTCCCTCGTTAATATAAACGGAAAATCAAGAACATTATAGTTAATTCTAATGAAAACACATTGTTTTTTATCATTTGTATTGGAAACAACATTGTCATATGTCTTTTCTTGGATCTAAATAATACGAAACCTCGCTCTATGATTTGTAGGTAAAATCCTCAAATATGGTAAAATAGTAACTTTTTCACGTTAATCATGTAGTTTGATATTACGCAAATATATTCATTTTTACCAATATTCCGATACTATTTCATGTAGTATCACGATATGTGATTTGCCCTTCAAATCTCAGAATTTCGCGTAATATTGCATTTTTAGCAAGTTTTCTTGCATTTTGTTTCGTACGAAAAATCATCGAATTTAGCAATATTTTGAAGTTTATTATCCCCTTTTCCTTCATGTGATTTAAACAAAATATCATCGAATTAGGCAATATTTTGCCGTTTTTCCACGTTTTTGTGAATTTTCAGTCCATGGGTATTAATTCATATATATACGACAAAAATGATGCAAACACATAATTGATTAGATAATAACCTTAAATACTTCATTTTCAATCAACTATTTCTTTCTCGTTAAAATACTGAGTAAGATATTGAAAAGGGAAGAAGTTCTGTTTTTATTGCATATATCGACATTTCAGCCGGAATAGAGCGATTTTCGTGTACATTTTCCATCGGTAATATAAACGGAAAATCAGGAACATTTTAGTTAATTCTAATAAAAACTCATTGATTTTTATCATTTGTATTGGAAACAACATTGTCATATGTCTTTTCTTGGATCTAAATAATACGAAACCTCACTCTATGATTTGAAGTTAAAATCCTCAAATATGGTTATATAGTGACTTTTTCACGTTAATCATGTAGTTTGGTATTACGCAAATATATTCATTTTTACCAATATTTCGATACTATTTCATGTAGTATCACGATATGTGATTTGGCCTTCAAATCTCAGAATTTCGCATAATATTGCATTTTAAGCAAGTTTTCTTGCATTTTGTTTCGTACGAAAAATCATCGAATTTAGCAATATTTTGACGTTTATCATCCCCTTTTCCTTTATTTGATTTAAACAAAATATCATCGAATTAGGGAATATTTTGCCGTTTTTCCACGTTTTTGTGAATTTTCAGTCCATGGGTATTAATTCATATATATACGATAAAAATGATGCAAACACATAATTGATTAGATAATAACCTTAAATACTTCATTTTCAATCAACTATTTGTTTCTCGTTAAAATACTGAGTAAGATATTGAAAAGGGGAGAAGTTCTGTTTTTATTGCATATATCGACGTTTCTGCCGGAATAGAGATTTTCGTGTACATCTTCCAACGGTAATATAAACGGAAAACCAGGAACATTTTAGTTAATTCTAATGAAAACACTTTGATTTTTATCGTTTGTATTGGAAACAACATTGTCATATGTCTTTTCTTAGATCCTAATAATTCGAAACCTCGCTCTATGATTTAAAGTTAAAATCCTCAAATATGGTTAAATAGTGACTTTTTTCACGTTTTTCATGTAGTTTGATATTACGTAAATATATTCATTTTTACCATTATTTCGATACTATTTCATGTAGTATCACGATATGTGATTTGGCCTTGAAATCTCAGAATTTCGCATAATATTGCATTTTAAGCAAGTTTTCTTGCATTTTGTTTCGTACGAAAAATCATCGAATTTAGCAATATTTTGACGTTTATCATCCCCTTTTCCTTCATGTGATTTAAACAAAATATCATCGAATTAGGCAATATTTTGCCGTTTTCCACGTTTTTGTGAATTTTCAGTCCATGGGTATTAATTCATATATATACGATAAAAATGATGCAAACACATAATTGATTAGATAATAACCTTAAATACTTCATTTTCAATCAACTATTTGTTTCTCGTTAAAATACTGAGTAAGATATTGAAAAGAGGAGAAGTTCTGTTTTTATTGCATATATCGACGTTTCAGCCGGAATAGAGCGATTTTCGTGTACAACTTCCATCGGTAATATAAACGGAAAACCAGGAACATTTTAGTTAATTCTAATGAAAACACCTTGATTTTTATCATTTGTATTGGAAACAACATTGTCATATGTCTTTTCTTGTATCCAAATAATACGAAACCTCACTCTATGATTTGAAGTTAAAATCCTCAAATATGGTTATATAGTGACTTTTTCACGTTAATCATGTAGTTTGGTATTACGCAAATATATTCATTTTTACCAATATTTCGATACTATTTCATGTAGTATCACGATATGTGATTTGGCCTTCAAATCTCAGAATTTCGCATAATATTGCATTTTAAGCAAGTTTTCTTGCATTTTGTTTCGTACGAAAAATCATCGAATTTAGCAATATTTTGACGTTTATCATCCCCTTTTCCTTTATTTGATTTAAACAAAATATCATCGAATTAGGGAATATTTTGCCGTTTTTCCACGTTTTTGTGAATTTTCAGTCCATGGGTATTAATTCATATATATACGATAAAAATGATGCAAACACATAATTGATTAGATAATAACCTTAAATACTTCATTTTCAATCAACTATTTGTTTCTCGTTAAAATACTGAGTAAGATATTGAAAAGGGGAGAAGTTCTGTTTTTATTGCATATATCGACGTTTCTGCCGGAATAGAGATTTTCGTGTACATCTTCCAACGGTAATATAAACGGAAAACCAGGAACATTTTAGTTAATTCTAATGAAAACACTTTGATTTTTATCGTTTGTATTGGAAACAACATTGTCATATGTCTTTTCTTAGATCCTAATAATTCGAAACCTCGCTCTATGATTTAAAGTTAAAATCCTCAAATATGGTTAAATAGTGACTTTTTTCACGTTTTTCATGTAGTTTGATATTACGTAAATATATTCATTTTTACCATTATTTCGATACTATTTCATGTAGTATCACGATATGTGATTTGGCCTTGAAATCTCAGAATTTCGCATAATATTGCATTTTAAGCAAGTTTTCTTGCATTTTGTTTCGTACGAAAAATCATCGAATTTAGCAATATTTTGACGTTTATCATCCCCTTTTCCTTCATGTGATTTAAACAAAATATCATCGAATTAGGCAATATTTTGCCGTTTTCCACGTTTTTGTGAATTTTCAGTCCATGGGTATTAATTCATATATATACGATAAAAATGATGCAAACACATAATTGATTAGATAATAACCTTAAATACTTCATTTTCAATCAACTATTTGTTTCTCGTTAAAATACTGAGTAAGATATTGAAAAGAGGAGAAGTTCTGTTTTTATTGCATATATCGACGTTTCAGCCGGAATAGAGCGATTTTCGTGTACAACTTCCATCGGTAATATAAACGGAAAACCAGGAACATTTTAGTTAATTCTAATGAAAACACCTTGATTTTTATCATTTGTATTGGAAACAACATTGTCATATGTCTTTTCTTGTATCCAAATATTACGAAACCTCGCTCTATGATTTACAGATAAAATCCTCAAATATGATTAAATAGTGACTTTTGTCACGTTTTTCATGTAGTTTGATATTACGTAAATATATTCATTTTACCATTATTTCGATACTATTTCATGTAGTATCACGATATGTGATTTGGCCTTGAAATCTCAGAATTTCGCATAATATTGCATTTTAAGCAAGTTTTCTTGCATTTTGTTTCGTACGAAAAATCATCGAACTTAGCAATATTTTGACGTTTATCATCCCCTTTTCCTTCATGTGATTTAAACAAAATATCATCGAATTAAGCAATATTTTGCCGTTTTCCACGTTTTTGTGAATTTTCAGTCCATGGGTATTAATTCATATATATACGATAAAAATCATGCAAACACATAATTGATTAGATAATAACCTTAAATACTTCATTTTCAATCAACTATTTGCTTCTCGTTAAAATACTGAGTAACATATTGAAAAGGGGAGAAGTTCTGTTTTTATTGCATATATCGACGTTTCTGCCGGAATAGAACGATTTTCGTGTACATCTTCCATCGCTAATATAAACGGAAAACCAGGAACATTTTAGTTAATTCTAATGAAAACACTTTGATTTTTATCATTTGTATTGGAAACAACATTGTCATATGTCTTTTCTTGGATCCAAATAATACGAAACCTCGCTCTATGATTTAAAGTTAAAATCCTCAAATATGGTTAAATAGTGACTTTTTTCACGTTTTTCATGTAGTTTGATATTACGTAAATATATTCATTTTTCCCATTATTTCGATACTATTTCATGTAGCATCACGATATGTGATTTGGCCTTGAAATCTCAGAATTTCGCATAATATTGCATTTTAAGCAAGTTTTTTTGCATTTTGTTTCGAACGAAAAATCATCGAATTTAGCAATATTTTGACGTTTATCATCCCCTTTTCCTTCATGTGATTTAAACAAAATATCATCGAATTAGGCAATATTTTGCCGTTTTCCCACGTTTTTGTGAATTTTCAGTCCATGGGTATTAATTCATATATATACGATAAAAATGATGCAAACACATAATTGATTAGATAATAACCTTAAATACTTCATTTTCAATCAACTATTTGTTTCTCGTTAAAATACTGAGTAAGATATTGAAAAGGGGAGAAGTTCTGTTTTTATTGCATATATCGACGTTTCTGCCGGAATAGAGATTTTCGTGTACATCTTCCAACGGTAATATAAACGGAAAACCAGGAACATTTTAGTTAATTCTAATGAAAACACTTTGATTTTTATCGTTTGTATTGGAAACAACATTGTCATATGTCTTTTCTTAGATCCAAATAATTCGAAACTTCGCTCTATGATTTAAAGTTAAAATCCTCAAATATGGTTAAATAGTGACTTTTTTCACGTTTTTCATGTAGTTTGATATTACGTAAATATATTCATTTTTACCATTATTTCGATACTATTTCATGTAGTATCACGATATGTGATTTGGCCTTGAAATCTCAGAATTTCGCATAATATTGCATTTTAAGCAAGTTTTCTTGCATTTTGTTTCGTACGAAAAATCATCGAATTTAGCAATATTTTGACGTTTATCATCCCCTTTTCCTTCATGTGATTTAAACAAAATATCATCGAATTAGGCAATATTTTGCCGTTTTCCACGTTTTTGTGAATTTTCAGTCCATGGGTATTAATTCATATATATACGATAAAAATGATGCAAACACATAATTGATTAGATAATAACCTTAAATACTTCATTTTCAATCATCTATTTGTTTCTCGTTAAAATACTGAGTAAGATATTGAAAAGGGGAGAAGTTCTGTTTTTATTGCATATATCGACGTTTCAGCCGGATTAGAGCGGTTTTACGTGTACATCTTCCCTCGTTAATATAAACGGAAAATCAAGAACATTATAGTTAATTCTAATGAAAACACATTGTTTTTTATCATTTGTATTGGAAACAACATTGTCATATGTCTTTTCTTGGATCTAAATAATACGAAACCTCGCTCTATGATTTGTAGGTAAAATCCTCAAATATGGTAAAATAGTAACTTTTTCACGTTAATCATGTAGTTTGATATTACGCAAATATATTCATTTTTACCAATATTCCGATACTATTTCATGTAGTATCACGATATGTGATTTGTCCTTCAAATCTCAGAATTTCGCGTAATATTGCATTTTAAGCAAGTTTTCTTGCATTTTGTTTCGTACGAAAAATCATCGAATTTAGCAATATTTTGAAGTTTATTATCCCCTTTTCCTTCATGTGATTTAAACAAAATATCATCGAATTAGGCAATATTTTGCCGTTTTTCCACGTTTTTGTGAATTTTCAGTCCATGGGTATTAATTCATATATATACGACAAAAATGATGCAAACACATAATTGATTAGATAATAACCTTAAATACTTCATTTTCAATCAACTATTTCTTTCTCGTTAAAATACTGAGTAAGATATTGAAAAGGGAAGAAGTTCTGTTTTTATTGCATATATCGACATTTCAGCCGGAATAGAGCGATTTTCGTGTACATTTTCCATCGGTAATATAAACGGAAAATCAGGAACATTTTAGTTAATTCTAATAAAAACTCATTGATTTTTATCATTTGTATTGGAAACAACATTGTCATATGTCTTTTCTTGGATCTAAATAATACGAAACCTCACTCTATGATTTGAAGTTAAAATCCTCAAATATGGTTATATAGTGACTTTTTCACGTTAATCATGTAGTTTGGTATTACGCAAATATATTCATTTTTACCAATATTTCGATACTATTTCATGTAGTATCACGATATGTGATTTGGCCTTCAAATCTCAGAATTTCGCATAATATTGCATTTTAAGCAAGTTTTCTTGCATTTTGTTTCGTACGAAAAATCATCGAATTTAGCAATATTTTGACGTTTATCATCCCCTTTTCCTTTATTTGATTTAAACAAAATATCATCGAGTTAGGCAATATTTTGCCGTTTTTCCACGTTTTTGTGAATTTTCAGTCCATGGGTATTAATTCATATATATACGATAAAAATGATGCAAACACATAATTGATTAGATAATAACCTTAAATACTTCATTTTCAATCAACTATTTGTTTCTCGTTAAAATACTGAGTAAGATATTGAAAAGGGGAGAAGTTCTGTTTTTATTGCATATATCGACGTTTCTGCCGGAATAGAGATTTTCGTGTACATCTTCCAACGGTAATATAAACGGAAAACCAGGAACATTTTAGTTAATTCTAATGAAAACACTTTGATTTTTATCGTTTGTATTGGAAACAACATTGTCATATGTCTTTTCTTAGATCCTAATAATTCGAAACCTCGCTCTATGATTTAAAGTCAAAATCCTCAAATATGGTTAAATAGTGACTTTTTTCACGTTTTTCATGTAGTTTGATATTACGTAAATATATTCATTTTTACCATTATTTCGATACTATTTCATGTAGTATCACGATATGTGATTTGGCCTTGAAATCTCAGAATTTCGCATAATATTGCATTTTAAGCAAGTTTTCTTGCATTTTGTTTCGTACGAAAAATCATCGAATTTAGCAATATTTTGACGTTTATCATCCCCTTTTCCTTCATGTGATTTAAACAAAATATCATCGAATTAGGCAATATTTTGCCGTTTTCGACGTTTTTGTGAATTTTCAGTCCATGGGTATTAATTCATATATATACGATAAAAATGATGCAAACACATAATTGATTAGATAATAACCTTAAATACTTCATTTTCAATCATCTGTTTGTTTCTCGTTAAAATACTGAGTAAGATATTGAAAAGGGGAGAAGTTCGGTTTTTATTGCATATATCGACGTTTCAGCCGGATTAGAGCGGTTTTACGTGTACATCTTCCATCGGTAATATAAACGGAAAATCAAGAACATTTTAGTTATTTCTAATGAAAACACATTGTTTTTTATCATTTGTATTGGAAACAACATTGTCATATGTCTTTTCTTGGATCTAAATAATACGAAACCTCGCTCTATGATTTGAAGTTAAAATCCTCAAATATGGTTATATAGTGACTTTTTTCACGTTTTTCATGTAGTTTGATATTACGTAAATATATTCATTTTTACCAATATTTCGATACTATTTCATGTAGTATCACGATATGTGATTTGGCCTTCAAATCTCAGAATTTCGCATAATATTGCATTTTAAGCAAGTTTTCTTGCATTTTGTTTCGTACGAAAAATCATCGAATTTAGCAATATTTTGACGTTTATCATCCCCTTTTCCTTTATTTGATTTAAACAAAATATCATCGAATTAGGCAATATTTTGCCGTTTTTCCACGTTTTTGTGAATTTTCAGTCTATGGGTATTAATTCATTATATATACGATGAAAATGATGCAAACACGTAGTTGATTAGATAATAACCTTAAATACTTCATTTTCAATCAACTATTTGTTTCTCGTTAAAATACTGAGTAAGATATTGAAAAGGGGAAAAGTTCTGTTTTTATTGCATATATCGACGTTTCAGCCTGAATAGAGCGGTTTTACGTGTTCATCTTCCATCAGTAATATAAACGGAAAATCAAGAACATTTTAGTTATTTCTAATGAAAACACATTGTTTTTTATCATTTGTATTGGAAACAACATTGTCATATGTCTTTTCTTGGATCTAAATAATACGAAACCTCGCTCTATGATTTGAAGTTAAAATCCTCAAATATGGTTAAATTGTGACTTTTTTCACGTTTTTCATGTAGTTTGATATTACGTAAACATATACATTTTTACCAATATTTCGATACTATTTCATGTAGTATCACGATATGTGATTTGGCCTTCAAATCTCAGAATTTCGCATAATATTGCATTTTAAGAAAGTTTTCTTGCATTTTGTTTCGTACGAAAAATCATCGAAAAATCAATATTTTGACGTTTATCATCCCCTTTCCCTTTATTTGATTTAATCAAAATATTATCGAATTAGGCAATATTTTGCCGTTTTCCACGTTTTTGTAAATTTTCAGTCCATGGGTATTAATTCATATATATACGATAAAACTGATGCAAGCACATAATTGATTAGATAATAACCTTAAATACTTCATTTTCAATCAACTATTTTTTCTCGTTAAAATACTTAGTAAGATATTGAAAGGGGGAGAAGTTCTGATTTTATTGCATATATCGACGTTTCAGCCGAATTAGAGCGGTTTTCGTGTACATCTTCCATCGGTAATATAAACGGAAAATCAGGAACATTTTAGTTAATTCTAATGAAGACACATTGATTTTTATCATTTGTATTGGAAACAACATTGTCATATGTCTTTTCTTGGATCTAAATAATACGAAACCTCGCTCTATGATTTGAAGGTAAAATCCTCATATATTGTAAAATAGTAACTTTTTCACGTTAATCATGTAGTTTGATATTACGCAAATATATTCATTTTAACCAATATTCCGATACTATTTCATGTAGTATCACGATATGTGATTTGCCCTTCAAATCTCAGAATTTCGCGTAATATTGCATTTTAAGCAAGTTTTCTTGCATTTTGTTTCGTACGAAAAATCATCGAATTTAGCAATATTTTGAAGTTTATTATCCCCTTTTCCTTCATGTGATTTAAACAAAATATCATCGAATTAGGCAATATTTTGCCGTTTTTCCACGTTTTTGGGAATTTTCAGTCCATGGGTATTAATTCATATATATACGACAAAAATGATGCAAACACATAATTGATTAGATAATAACCTTAAATACTTCATTTTCAATCAACTATTTCTTTCTCGTTAAAATACTGAGTAAGATATTGAAAAGGGGAGAAGTTCTGTTTTTATTGCATATATCGACGTTTCAGCCGGAATAGAGCGGTTTTACGTGTACATCTTCCATCAGTAATATAAAAGGAAAATCAAGAACATTTTAGTTATTTCTAATGAAAACACATTGTTTTTTATCATTTGTATTGGAAACAACATTGTCATATGTCTTTTCTTGGATCTAAATAATACGAAACCTCGCTCTGTGATTTGAAGTTAAAATCCTCAAATATGGTTAAATAGTGACTTTTTTCACGTTTTTCATGTAGTTTGATATTACGTAAACATATACATTTTTACCAATATTTCGATACTATTTCATGTAGTATCACGATATGTGATTTGGCCTTCAAATCTCAGAATTTCGCATAATATTGCATTTTAAGAAAGTTTTCTTGCATTTTGTTTCGTACGAAAAATCATCGAAAAATCAATATTTTGACGTTTATCATCCCCTTTCCCTTTTTTGATTTAATCAAAATATTATCGAATTAGGCAATATTTTGCCGTTTTCCACGTTTTTGTGAATTTTCAGTCCATTGGTATTAATTCATATATATACGATAAAAATGATGCAAGCACATAATTGATTAGATAATAACCTTAAATACTTCATTTTCAATCAACTATTTTTTCTCGTTAAAATACTGAGTAAGATATTGAAAGGGGGAGAAGTTCTGATTTTATTGCATATATCGACGTTTCAGCCGAATTAGAGCGGTTTTCGTGTACATCTTCCATCGGTAATATAAACGGAAAATCAGGAACATTTTAGTTAATTCTAATGAAAACACATTGATTTTTATAATTTGTATTGGAAACAACATTGTCATATGTCTTTTCTTGGATCTAAATAATACGAAACCTCGCTCTATGATTTGAAGGTAAAATCCTCATATATGGTAAAATAGTAACTTTTTCACGTTAATTATGTAGTTTGATATTACGCAAATATATTCATTTTTACCAATATTCCGATACTATTTCATGTAGTATCACGATATGTGATTTGCCCTTCAAATCTCAGAATTTCGCGTAATATTGCATTTTAAGCAAGTTTTCTTGCATTTTGTTTCGTACGAAAAATCATCGAATTTAGCAATATTTTGACGTTTATCATCCCCTTTTCCTTCATGTGATTTAAACAAAATATCATCGAATTAGGCAATATTTTGCCGTTTTTCCACGTTTTTGTGAATTTTCCGTCCATGGGTATTAATTCATATATATAAGATAAAAATGATGCAAACACATAATTGATTAGATAATAACCTTAAATACTTCATTTTCAATCAACTATTTGTTTCTCGTTAAAATACTGAGTAAGATATTGAAAGGGGGGAGAAGTTCTCATTTTATTGCATATATCGACGTTTCAGCCAGAATAGAGCGACTTTCGTGTACATCTTCTATCGGTAATATAAACGGAAAATCAGGAACATTTTAGTTAATTCTAATGAAAACACATTGATTTTTATAATTTGTATTGGAAACAACATTGTCATATGTCTTTTCTTGGATCTAAATAATACGAAACCTCGCTCTATGATTTGAAGGTAAAATCCTCAAATATGGTAAAATAGTAACTTTTTCACGTTAATCATGTAGTTTGATATTACGCAAATATATTCATTTTTACCAATATTCCGATACTATTTCATATAGTATCACGATATGTGATTTGCCCTGCAAATCTCAGAATTTCGCGTTATATTGCATTTTAAGCAAGTTTTCTTGCATTTTGTTTCGTACGAAAAATCATCGAATTTAGCAATATTTTGACGTTTATCGTCCCCTTTTCCTTCATGTGATTTAAACTAAATATCATCGAATTAGGCAATATTTTGCCGTTTTTCCACGTTTTTGTGAATTTTCAGTCCATTGGTATTAATTCATATATATACGATAAAAATGATGCAAACACATAATTGATTAGATAATAACCTTAAATACTTCATTTTCAATCAACTATTTGTTTCTCGTTAAAATACTGAGTAAGATATTGAAAAGGGGAGAAGTTCTGTTTTTATTGCATATATCGACGTTTCTGCCGGAATAGAGAGATTTTCGTGTACATCTTTCATCGGTAATATAAACGGAAAACCAGGAACATTTTAGTTAATTCTAATGAAAACACTTTGATTTTTATCATTTGTATTGGAAACAACATTGTCATATGTCTTTTCTTGGATCCAAATAATACGAAACCTCGCTCTATGATTTAAAGTTAAAATCCTCAAATATGGTTAAATAGTGACATTTTTCACGTTTTTCATGTAGTTTGATATTACGTAAATATATTTATTTTTACCATTATTTCGATACTATTTCATGTAGTATCACGATATGTGATTTGGCCTTGAAATCTCAGAATTTCGCATAATATTGCATTTTAAGCAAGTTTTCTTGCATTTTGTTTCGTACGAAAAACATTCGAATTTAGCAATATTTTGACGTTTATCATCCCCTTTTCCTTCATGTGATTTCAACAAAATATCATCGAATTAGGCAATATTTGGTTTTTTTCCACGTTTTTGTGAATTTTCCGTCCATGGGTATTAATTCATATATATACGATAAAAATGATGCAAACACATAATTGATTAGATAATAACCTTAAATACTTCATTTTCAATCAACTATTTGTTTTTCGTTAAAATACTGAGTAAGATATTGAAAAGGGGAGAAGTTCTTTTTTTATTGCATATATCGACGTTTCAGCCGGAATAGAGCGATTTTCGTGTACATCTTCCATCGGTAATATAAGCGTTTTTTTGAATTTTCAGTCCATGGGTTTCAATTCATACATATTCGATAAAAATGATGCAAACACATAATTGATTAGATAATAACCTTAAATACTTCATTTTCAATCAACTATTTCTTTCTCGTTAAAATACTGAGTAAGATATTGGAAGGGGGGAGAAGTTCTGATTTTATTGCATATATCGACGTTTCTGCCGGAATAGAGCGGTTTTCGTGTACATCTTCCATCGGTAATATAAACGGAAAATCAAGAACATTTTAGTTAATTCTAATGAAAACACATTGATTTTTATAATTTGTATTGGAAACAACATTGTCATATGTCTTTTCTTGGATCTAAATAATACGAAACCTCGCTCTATGATTTGAAGGTAAAATCCTCAAATATGGTAAAATAGTAACTTTTTCACGTTAATCATGTAGTTTGATATTACGCAAATATATTCATTTTTACCAATATTCCGATGCTATTTCATGTAGTATCACGATATGTGATTTGCCCTTCAAATCTCAGAATTTCGCGTTATATTGCATTTTAAGCAAGTTTTCTTGCATTTTCTTTCGAACGAAAAATCATCGAATTTAGCAATATTTTGACGTTTATCATCCCCTTTTCCTTCATGTGATTTAAACAAAATATCATCGAATTAGGCAATATTTTGCCGTTTTTCCACGTTTTTGTGAATTTTCAGTCGATGGGTATTAATTCATATATATACGATAAAAATGATGCAAACACATAATTGATTAGATAATAACCTTAAATACTTCATTGCAATCATCTATTTGTTTCTCGTTAAAATATTGAGTAAGATATTGGAAAGGGGAGAAGTTCTGTTTTTATTGCATATATCGACGTTTCAGCCGGAATAGAGCGATTTTCGTGTACATCTTTCATCGGTAATATAAACGGAAAACCAGGAACATTTTAGTTAATTCTAATGAAAACACTTTGATTTTTATCATTTGTATTGGAAACAACATTGTCATATGTCTTTTCTTGGATCCAAATAATACGAAACCTCGCTCTATGATTTAAAGTTAAAATCCTCAAATATGGTTAAATTGTGACTTATTTTCACGTTTTTCATGAAGTTTGATATTACGTAAATATATTTATTTTTACCATTATTTCGATACTATTTCATGTAGTATCACGATATGTGATTTGGCCTTGAAATCTCAGAATTTCGCATAATATTGCATTTTAAGCAAGTTTTCTTGCATTTTGTTTCGTACGAAAAATCATCGAATTTAGCAATATTTTGACGTTTATCATCCCCTTTTCCTTCATGTGATTTCAACAAAATATCATCGAATTAGGCAATATTTGTTTTTTTTCCACGTTTTTGTGAATTTTCCGTCCATGGGTATTAATTCATATATATACGATAAAAATGATGCAAACACATAATTGATTAGATAATAACCTTAAATACTTCATTTTCAATCAACTATTTGTTTCTCGTTAAAATACTGAGTAAGATATTGAAAAGAGGAGAAGTTCTGTTTTTATTGCATATATCGACGTTTCAGCCGGAATAGAGCGATTTTCGTGTACAACTTCCATCGGTAATATAAACGGAAAACCAGGAACATTTTAGTTAATTCTAATGAAAACACCTTGATTTTTATCATTTGTATTGGAAACAACATTGTCATATGTCTTTTCTTGGATCCAAATAATACGAAACCTCGCTCTATGATTTAAAGATAAAATCCTCAAATATGATTAAATAGTGACTTTTTTTCACGTTTTTCATGTAGTTTGATATTACGTAAATATATTCATTTTTACCATTATTTCGATACTATTTCATGTAGTATCAAGATATGTGATTTGGCCTTGAAATCTCAGAATTTCGCATAATATTGCATTTTAAGCAAGTTTTTTTGCATTTTGTTTCGTACGAAAAATCATCGAATTTAGCAATATTTTGACGTTTATCATCCCCTTTTCCTTCATGTGATTTAAACAAAATATCATCGAATTAGGCAATATTTTGCCGTTTTCCACGTTTTTGTGAATTTTCAGTCCATGGGTATTAATTCATATATATACGATAAAAATGATGCAAACACATAATTGATTAGATAATAACCTTAAATACTTCATTTTCAATCATCTATTTGTTTCTCGTTAAAATACTGAGTAAGATATTTAAAAGGGGAGAAGTTCTGTTTTTATTGCATATATCGACGTTTCAGCCGGAATAGAGCGATTTTCGTGTACATCTTCCATCGGTAATATAAACGTTTTTGTGAATTTTCAGTCCATGGGTTTCAATTCATACATATACGATAAAAATGATGCAAACACATAATTGATTAGATAATAACCTTAAATACTTCATTTTCAATGAACTATTTCTTTCTCGTTAAAATACTGAGTAAGATATTGAAAGGGGGGAGAAGTTCTCATTTTATTGCATATATCGACGTTTCAGCCGGAATAGAGCGGTTTTCGTGTACATCTTCCATCGGTAATATAAACGGAAAATCAGGAACATTTTAGTTAATTCTAATGAAAACACATTGATTTTTATAATTTGTATTGGAAACAACATTGTCATATGTCTTTTCTTGGATCTAAATAATACGAAACCTCGCTCTATGATTTGAAGGTAAAATCCTCAAATATGGTAAAATAGTAACTTTTTCACGTTAATCATGTAGTTTGATATTACGCAAATATATTCATTTTTACCAATATTCCGATACTATTTCATGTAGTATCACGATATGTGATTTGCCCTTCAAATCTCAGAATTTCGCGTTATATTGCATTTTAAGCAAGTTTTCTTGCATTTTGTTTCGTACGAAAAATCATCGAATTTAGCAATATTTTGACGTTTATCGTCCCCTTTTCCTTCATGTGATTTAAACCAAATATCATCGAATTAGGCAATATTTTGCCGTTTTTTTACGTTTTTGTGAATTTTCAGTCCATGGGTATTAATTCATATATATACGATAAAAATGATGCAAACACATAATTGATTAGATAATAACCTTAAATACTTCATTTTCAACCAACTATTTGTTTCTCGTTAAAATACTAAGTAAGATATTGAAAAGGGGAGAAGTTCTGTTTTTATTGCATATATCGACGTTTCTGCCGGAATAGAGAGATTTTCGTGTACATCTTCCATCGCTAATATAAACGGAAAACCAGGAACATTTTAGTTAATTCTAATGAAAACACTTTGATTTTTATCATTTGTATTGGAAACAACATTGTCATATGTCTTTTCTTGGATCTAAATAATACGAAACCTCGCTCTATGATTTGAAGTTGAAATCCTCAAATATGGTTATATAGTGACTTTTTCACGTTAATCATGTAGTTTGATATTACGTAAATATATTCATTTTTACCAATATTTCGATACTATTTCGTGTAGTATCACGATATGTGATTTGGCCTTCAAATCTCAGAATTTCGCATAATATTGCATTTTAAGCAAGTTTTCTTGCATTTTGTTTCGTACGAAAAATCATCGAATATAGCAATATTTTTTCGTTAATCATCTCCTTTTCCTTCATGTGATTTAAACAAAATATCATCGAATTAGGCAATATTTTACCGTTTTCCACGTTTTTGTGAATTTTCAGTCCATGGGTTTTAATTCATATATATACGATAAAAATGATGCAAACACATAATTGATTAGATAATAACCTTAAATACTTCATTTTCAATCAACTATTTGTTTCTCGTTAAAATACTGAGTAAGATATTGAAAAGGGGAGAAGTTCTGTTTTTATTGCATATATCGACGTTTCTGCCGGAATAGAGAGATTTTCGTGTACATCTTCCAACGGTAATATAAACGGAAAACCAGGAACATTTTAGTTAATTCTAATGAAAACACTTTGATTTTTATCATTTGTATTGGAAACAACATTGTCATGTCTTTTCTTAGATCCAAATAATTCGAAACCTCGCTCTATGATTTAAAGTTAAAATCCTCAAATATGGTTAAATAGTGACTTTTTTCACGTTTTTCATGTAGTTTGATATTACGTAAATATATTCATTTTTACCATTATTTCGATACTATTTCATGTAGTATCACGATATGTGATTTGGCCTTGAAATCTCAGAATTTCGCATAATATTGCATTTTAAGCAAGTTTTCTTGCAATTTGTTTCGTACGAAAAATCATCGCATTTAGCAATATTTTGACGTTTATCATCCCCTTTTCCTTCATGTGATTTAAACAAAATATCATCGAATTAGGCAATATTTTGCCGTTTTCCACGTTTTTGTGAATTTTCAGTCCATGGGTATTAATTCATATATATACGATAAAAATGATGCAAACACATAATTGATTAGATAATAACCTTTAATACTTCATTTTCAATCATCTATTTGTTTCTCGTTAAAATACTGAGTAAGATATTGAAAAAGGGAGAAGTTCGGTTTTTATTGCATATATCGACGTTTCAGCCGGATTAGAGCGGTTTTACGTGTACATCTTCCCTCGTTAATATAAACGGAAAATCAAGAACATTTTAGTTATTTCTAATGAAAACACATTGTTTTTAATCATTTGTATTGGAAACAACATTGTCATATGTCTTTTCTTGGATCTAAATAATACGAAACCTCGCTCTATGATTTGAAGTTAAAATCCTCAAATATGGTTATATAGTGACTTTTTTCACGTTTTTCATGTAGTTTGATATTACGTAAATATATTCATTTTTACCAATATTTCGATACTATTTCATGTAGTATCACGATATGTGATTTGGCTTTCAAATCTCGGAATTCCGCATAATATTGCATTTTAAGCAAGTTTTCTTGCATTTTGTTTCGTACGAAAAATCATCGAAGTTAGCAATATTTTTACGTTTATCATCTCCTTTTCCTTCATGTGATTTAAACAAAATATCATCGAATTAGGCAATATTTTGCCGTTTTCCACGTTTTTTTGAATTTTCAGTCCATGGGTTTCAATTCATACATATATGATAAAAATGATGCAAACACATAATTGATTAGATAATAACCTTAAATACTTCATTTTCAATCAACTATTTCTTTCTCGTTAAAATACTGAGTAAGATATTGAAAGGGGGGAGAAGTTCTGATTTTATTGCATATATCGACGTTTCAGCCGGAATAGAGCGGTTTTCGTGTACGTCTTCCATCGGTAATATAAACGGAAAATCAGGAACATTTTAGATAATTCTAATGAAAACACATTGATTTTTATAATTTGTATTGGAAACAATATTGTCATATGTCTTTTCTTGGATCTAAATAATGCGAAACCTCGCTCTATGATTTGAAGTTAAAATCCTCAAATATGGTTATATAGTGACTTTTTCACGTTAATCATGTAGTTTGATATTACGTAAATATATTAATTTTTACCAATATTTCGATACTATTTCATGTAGTATCACGATATGTGATTTGGCCTTCAAATCTCAGAATTTCGCATAATATTGCATTTTAAGCAAGTTTTCTTGCATTTTGTTTCGTACGAAAAATCATCGAATATAGCAATATTTTTTCGTTAATCATCTCCTTTTCCTTCATGTGATTTAAACAAAATATCATCGAATTAGGCAATATTTTGCCGTTTTCCACGTTTTTGTGAATTTTCAGTCCATGGGTTTTAATTCATATATATACGATAAAAATGATGCAAACACATAATTGATTAGATAATAACCTTAAATACTTCATTTTCAATCAACTATTTGTTTCTCGTTAAAATACTGAGTAAGATATTGAAAAGGGGAGAAGTTCTGTTTTTATTGCATATATCGACGTTTCTGCCGGAATAGAGAGATTTTCGTGTACATCTTCCAACGGTAATATAAACGGAAAACCAGGAACATTTTAGTTAATTCTAATGAAAACACTTTGATTTTTATCATTTGTATTGGAAACAACATTGTCATGTCTTTTCTTAGATCCAAATAATTCGAAACCTCGCTCTATGATTTAAAGTTAAAATCCTCAAATATGGTTAAATAGTGACTTTTTTCACGTTTTTCATGTAGTTTGATATTACGTAAATATATTCATTTTTACCATTATTTCGATACTATTTCATGTAGTATCACGATATGTGATTTGGCCTTGAAATATCAGAATTTCGCATAATATTGCATTTTAAGCAAGTTTTCTTGCATTTTGTTTCGTACGAAAAATCATCGAATTTAGCAATATTTTGACGTTTATCATCCCCTTTTCCTTCATGTGATTTAAACAAAATATCATCGAATTAGGCAATATTTTGCCGTTTTCCACGTTTTTGTGAATTTTCAGTCCATGGGTATTAATTCATATATATACGATAAAAATGATGCAAACACATAATTGATTAGATAATAACCTTAAATACTTCATTTTCAATCATCTATTTGTTTCTCGTTAAAATACTGAGTAAGATATTGAAAAAGGGAGAAGTTCTGTTTTTATTGCATATATCGACGTTTCAGCCGGAATAGAGCGATTTTCGTGTACATCTTCCATCGGTAATATAAACGTTTTTGTGAATTTTCAGTCCATGGGTTTCAATTCATACATATACGATAAAAATGATGCAAACACATAATTGATTAGATAATAACCTTAAATACTTCATTTTCAATGAACTATTTCTTTCTCGTTAAAATACTGAGTAAGATATTGAAAGGGGGGAGAAGTTCTCATTTTATTGCATATATCGACGTTTCAGCCGGAATAGAGCGGTTTTCGTGTACATCTTCCATCGGTAATATAAACGGAAAATCAGGAACATTTTAGTTAATTCTAATGAAAACACATTGATTTTTATAATTTGTATTGGAAACAACATTGTCATATGTCTTTTCTTGGATCTAAATAATACGAAACCTCGCTCTATGATTTGAAGGTAAAATCCTCAAATATGGTAAAATAGTAACTTTTTCACGTTAATCATGTAGTTTGATATTACGCAAATATATTCATTTTTACCAATATTCCGATACTATTTCATGTAGTATCACGATATGTGATTTGCCCTTCAAATCTCAGAATTTCGCGTTATATTGCATTTTAAGCAAGTTTTCTTGCATTTTGTTTCGTACGAAAAATCATCGAATTTAGCAATATTTTGACGTTTATCGTCCCCTTTTCCTTCATGTGATTTAAACCAAATATCATCGAATTAGGCAATATTTTGCCGTTTTTTTACGTTTTTGTGAATTTTCAGTCCATGGGTATTAATTCATATATATACGATAAAAATGATGCAAACACATAATTGATTAGATAATAACCTTAAATACTTCATTTTCAACCAACTATTTGTTTCTCGTTAAAATACTAAGTAAGATATTGAAAAGGGGAGAAGTTCTGTTTTTATTGCATATATCGACGTTTCTGCCGGAATAGAGAGATTTTCGTGTACATCTTCCATCGCTAATATAAACGGAAAACCAGGAACATTTTAGTTAATTCTAATGAAAACACTTTGATTTTTATCATTTGTATTGGAAACAACATTGTCATATGTCTTTTCTTGGATCTAAATAATACGAAACCTCGCTCTATGATTTGAAGTTGAAATCCTCAAATATGGTTATATAGTGACTTTTTCACGTTAATCATGTAGTTTGATATTACGTAAATATATTCATTTTTACCAATATTTCGATACTATTTCGTGTAGTATCACGATATGTGATTTGGCCTTCAAATCTCAGAATTTCGCATAATATTGCATTTTAAGCAAGTTTTCTTGCATTTTGTTTCGTACGAAAAATCATCGAATATAGCAATATTTTTTCGTTAATCATCTCCTTTTCCTTCATGTGATTTAAACAAAATATCATCGAATTAGGCAATATTTTGCCGTTTTCCACGTTTTTGTGAATTTTCAGTCCATGGGTTTTAATTCATATATATACGATAAAAATGATGCAAACACATAATTGATTAGATAATAACCTTAAATACTTCATTTTCAATCAACTATTTGTTTCTCGTTAAAATACTGAGTAAGATATTGAAAAGGGGAGAAGTTCTGTTTTTATTGCATATATCGACGTTTCTGCCGGAATAGAGAGATTTTCGTGTACATCTTCCAACGGTAATATAAACGGAAAACCAGGAACATTTTAGTTAATTCTAATGAAAACACTTTGATTTTTATCATTTGTATTGGAAACAACATTGTCATGTCTTTTCTTAGATCCAAATAATTCGAAACCTCGCTCTATGATTTAAAGTTAAAATCCTCAAATATGGTTAAATAGTGACTTTTTTCACGTTTTTCATGTAGTTTGATATTACGTAAATATATTCATTTTTACCATTATTTCGATACTATTTCATGTAGTATCACGATATGTGATTTGGCCTTGAAATCTCAGAATTTCGCATAATATTGCATTTTAAGCAAGTTTTCTTGCAATTTGTTTCGTACGAAAAATCATCGCATTTAGCAATATTTTGACGTTTATCATCCCCTTTTCCTTCATGTGATTTAAACAAAATATCATCGAATTAGGCAATATTTTGCCGTTTTCCACGTTTTTGTGAATTTTCAGTCCATGGGTATTAATTCATATATATACGATAAAAATGATGCAAACACATAATTGATTAGATAATAACCTTTAATACTTCATTTTCAATCATCTATTTGTTTCTCGTTAAAATACTGAGTAAGATATTGAAAAAGGGAGAAGTTCGGTTTTTATTGCATATATCGACGTTTCAGCCGGATTAGAGCGGTTTTACGTGTACATCTTCCCTCGTTAATATAAACGGAAAATCAAGAACATTTTAGTTATTTCTAATGAAAACACATTGTTTTTAATCATTTGTATTGGAAACAACATTGTCATATGTCTTTTCTTGGATCTAAATAATACGAAACCTCGCTCTATGATTTGAAGTTAAAATCCTCAAATATGGTTATATAGTGACTTTTTTCACGTTTTTCATGTAGTTTGATATTACGTAAATATATTCATTTTTACCAATATTTCGATACTATTTCATGTAGTATCACGATATGTGATTTGGCTTTCAAATCTCGGAATTCCGCATAATATTGCATTTTAAGCAAGTTTTCTTGCATTTTGTTTCGTACGAAAAATCATCGAAGTTAGCAATATTTTTACGTTTATCATCTCCTTTTCCTTCATGTGATTTAAACAAAATATCATCGAATTAGGCAATATTTTGCCGTTTTCCACGTTTTTTTGAATTTTCAGTCCATGGGTTTCAATTCATACATATATGATAAAAATGATGCAAACACATAATTGATTAGATAATAACCTTAAATACTTCATTTTCAATCAACTATTTCTTTCTCGTTAAAATACTGAGTAAGATATTGAAAGGGGGGAGAAGTTCTGATTTTATTGCATATATCGACGTTTCAGCCGGAATAGAGCGGTTTTCGTGTACGTCTTCCATCGGTAATATAAACGGAAAATCAGGAACATTTTAGATAATTCTAATGAAAACACATTGATTTTTATAATTTGTATTGGAAACAATATTGTCATATGTCTTTTCTTGGATCTAAATAATGCGAAACCTCGCTCTATGATTTGAAGTTAAAATCCTCAAATATGGTTATATAGTGACTTTTTCACGTTAATCATGTAGTTTGATATTACGTAAATATATTAATTTTTACCAATATTTCGATACTATTTCATGTAGTATCACGATATGTGATTTGGCCTTCAAATCTCAGAATTTCGCATAATATTGCATTTTAAGCAAGTTTTCTTGCATTTTGTTTCGTACGAAAAATCATCGAATTTAGCAATATTTTGACGTTTATCATTCCCTTTTCCTTCATGTGATTTAAACAAAATATCATCGAATTAGGCAATATTTTGCCGTTTTCCACGTTTTTGTGAATTTTCAGTCCATGGGTATTAATTCATATATATACGATAAAAATGATGCAAACACATAATTGATTAGATAATAATCTTAAATACTTCATTTTCAATCATCTATTTGTTTCTCGTTAAAATACTGAGTAAGATATTGAAAAGGGGAGAAGTTCTGTTTTTATTGCATATATCGACGTTTCAGCCGGAATAGAGCGATTTTCGTGTACATCTTCCATCGGTAATATAAACGTTTTTGTGAAATTTCAGTCCATGGGTTTCAATTCATACATATACGATAAAAATGATGCAAACACATAATTGATTAGATAATAACCTTAAATACTTCATTTTCAATTAACTATTTCTTTCTCGTTAAAATACTGAGTAAGATATTGAAAGGGGGGAGAAGTTCTCATTTTATTGCATATATCGACGTTTCAGCCGGAATAGAACGGTTTTCGTGTACATCTTCCATCGGTAATATAAACGGAAAATCAGGAACATTTTAGTTAATTCTAATGAAAACACATTGATTTTTATAATTTGTATTGGAAACAACATTGTCATATGTCTTTTCTTGGATCTAAATAATACGAAACCTCGCTCTATGATTTGAAGGTAAAATCCTCAAATATGGCAAAATAGTAACTTTTTCACGTTAATCATGTAGTTTGATATTACGCAAATATATTCATTTTTACCAATATTCCGATACTATTTCATGTAGTATCACGGTATGTGATTTGCCCTTCAAATCTCAGAATTTCGCGTTATATTGCATTTTAAGCAAGTTTTCTTGCATTTTGTTTCGTACGAAAAATCATCGAATTTAGCAATATTTTGACGTTTATCGTCCCCTTTTCCTTCATGTGATTTAAACCAAATATCATCGAATTAGGCAATATTTTGCCGTTTTTCCACGTTTTTTGTGAATTTTCCGTCCATGGGTATTAATTCATATATATACGATAAAAATGATGCAAACACATAATTGATTAGATAATAACCTTAAATACTTTATTTTCAATCAACTATTTGTTTTTCGTTAAAATACTGAGTAAGATATTGAAAAGAGGAGAAGTTCTTTTTTTATTGCATATATCGACGTTTCAGCCGGAATAGAGCGATTTTCGTGTACATCTTCCATCGGTAATATAAACGTTTTTTTGAATTTTCAGTCCATGGGTTTCAATTCATACATATATGATAAAAATGATTCAAACACATAATTGATTAGATAATAACCTTAAATACTTCATTTTCAATCAACTATTTGTTTTTCGTTAAAATACTGAGTAAGATATTAAAAAGGGGAGAAGTTCTGTTTTTATTGCATATATCGACGTTTCAGCCGGAATAGAGCGGTTTTACGTGTACATCTTCCATCAGTAACATAAACGGAAAATCAAGAACATTTTAGTTATTTCTAATGAAAACACATTGTTTTTTATCATTTGTATTGGAAACAACATTGTCATATGTCTTTTCTTGGATCTAAATAACACGAAACCTCGCTCTATGATTTGAAGTTAAAATCCTCAAATATGGTTAAATAGTGACTTTTTTCACGTTTTTCATGTAGTTTGATATTACGTAAACATATTCATTTTTACCAATATTTCGATACTATTTCATGTAGTATCACGATATGTGATTTGGCCTTCAAATCTCAGAATTTCGCATAATATTGCATTTTAAGCAAGTTTTCTTGCATTTTGTTTCGTACGAAAAATCATCTAATATAGCAATATTTTTTCGTTAATCATCTCCTTTTCCTTCATGTGATTTAAACAAAATATCATCGAATTAGGCAATATTTTGCCGTTTTCCACGTTTTTGTGAATTTTCAGTCCATGGGTTTTAATTCATACATATACGATAAAAATGATGCAGACACATAATTGATTAGACAATAACCTTAAATACTTCATTTTCAATCATCTATTTGTTTCTCGTTAAAATACTGAGTAAGATATTGAAAAGGGGAGAAGTTCGGTTTTTATTGCATATATCGACGTTTCAGCCGAAATAGAGCGATTTTCGTGTACATCTTTCATCGGTAATATAAACGGAAAACCAGGAACATTTTAGTTAATTCTAATGAAAACACTTTGATTTTTATCATTTGTATTGGAAACAACATTGTCATATGTCTTTTCTTGGATCCAAATAATACGAAACCTCGCTCTATGATTTAAAGTTAAAATCCTCAAATATGGTTAAATAGTGACTTTTTTCAGGTTTTTCATGTAGTTTGATATTACGTAAATATATTCATTTTTACCATTATTTCGATACTATTTCATGTAGTATCACGATATGTGATTTGGCCTTGAAATCTCAGAATTTCGCATAATATTGCATTTTAAGCAAGTTTTCTTGCATTTTGTTTCGTACGAAAAATCATCGAATTTAGCAATATTTTGACGTTTATCATCCCCTTTTCCTTCATGTGATTTAAACAAAATATCATCGAATTAGGCAATATTTTGCCGTTTTTCCACGTTTTTGTGAATTTTCCGTCCATGGGTATTAATTCATATATATACGATAAAAATGATGCAAACACATAAATGATTAGATAATAACCTTAAATACTTCATTTTCAATCAACTATTTGTTTCTCGTTAAAATACTGAGTAAGATATTGAAAAGGGGAGAAGTTCTGTTTTTATTGCATATATCGACGTTTCAGCCGGAATAGAGCGATTTTCGTGTACATCTTCCATCGGTAATATAAACGGAAAATCAAGAACATTATAGTTAATTCTAATGAAAACACATTGTTTTTTATCATTTGTATTGGAAAAAACATTGTCATATGTCTTTTCTTGGATCTAAATAATACGAAACCTCGCTCTATGATTTGAAGGTAAAATCCTCAAATATGGTAAAATAGTAACTTTTTCACATTAATCATGTAGTTTGATATTACGCAAATATATTCTTTTTTATCAATATTCCGATCATGTAGTATCACGATATATGATTTGCCCTTCAAATCTCAGAATTTCGCGTAATATTGCATTTTAAGCAAGTTTTCTTGCATTTTGTTTCGTACGAAAAATCATCGAATTTAGCAATATTTTGACGTTTATCATTCCCTTTTCCTTCATGTGATTTAAACAAAATATCATCGAATTAGGCAATATTTTGCCGTTTTTCCATGTTTTTGTGAATTTTCAGTCCATGGGTATTAATTCATATATATACGATAAAAATGATGCAAACACATAAATGATTAGATAATAACCTTAAATACTTCATTTTCAATCAACTATTTGTTTCTCGTTAAAATACTGAGTAAGATATTGAAAAGGGGAGAAGTTCTGTTTTTATTGCATATATCGACGTTTCAGCCGGAATAGAGCGGTTTTACGTGTACATCTTCCATCAGTAATATAAACGGAAAATCAAGAAATTTTTAGTTATTTCTAATGAAAACACATGGTTTTTTATCACTTGTATTGGAAACAACATTGTCATATGTCTTTTCTTGGATCTAAATAATACGAAACCTCGCTCTATGATTTGAAGTTAAAATCCTCAAATATGGTTATATAGTGACTTTTTCACGTTAATCATGTAGTTTGATATTACGTAAATATATTCATTTTTACCAATATTTCGATACTATTTCATGTAGTATTACGATATGTGATTTGGCCTTCAAATCTCAGAATTTCGCATAATATTGCATTTTAAGCAAGTTTTCTTGCATTTTGTTTCGTACGAAAAATCCTCGAATATAGCAATATTTTTTCGTTAATCATCTCCTTTTCCTTCATGTGATTTAAACAAAATATTATCGAATTAGGCAATATTTTGCCGTTTTCCACGTTTTTGTGAATTTTCAGTCCATGGGTTTTAATTCATACATATACGATAAAAATGATGCAGACACATAATTGATTAGACAATAACCTTAAATACTTCATTTTCAATCAACTATTTCTTTATCGTTAAAATACTGAGTAAGATATTGAAAGGGGGGAGAAGTTCTGATTTTATTGCATATAACGACGTTTCAGCCGGAATAGAGCGGTTTTCGTGTACATCTTCCATCGGTAATATAAACGGAAAATCAGGAACATTTTAGTTAATTCTAATGAAAACACTTTGATTTTTATCATTTGTATTGGAAACAACATTGTCATATGTCTTTTCTTGGATCCAAATAATTCGAAACCTCGCTCTATGATTTAAAGTTAAAATCCTCAAATATGGTTAAATAGTGACTTTTTTCAGGTTTTTCATGTAGTTTGATATTACGTAAATATATTCATTTTTACCATTATTTCGATACTATTTCATGTAGTATCACGATATGTGATTTGGCCTTGAAATCTCAGAATTTCGCATAATATTGCATTTTAAGCAAGTTTTCTTGCATTTTGTTTCGTACGAAAAATCATCGAATTTAGCAATATTTTGACGTTTATCATCCCCTTTTCCTTCATGTGATTTAAACAAAATATCATCGAATTAGGCAATATTTTGCCGTTTTTCCACGTTTTTGTGAATTTTCCGTCCATGGGTATTAATTCATATATATACGATAAAAATGATGCAAACACATAATTGATTAGATAATAACCTTAAATACTTCATTTTCAATCAACTATTTGTTTCTCGTTAAAATACTGAGTAAGATATTGAAAAGGGGAGAAGTTCTGTTTTTATTGCATATATCGACGTTTCAGCCGGAATAGAGCGATTTTCGTGTACATCTTCCATCGGTAATATAAACGGAAAATCAAGAACATTATAGTTAATTCTAATGAAAACACATTGTTTTTTATCATTTGTATTGGAAACAACATTGTCATATGTCTTTTCTTGGATCTAAATAATACGAAACCTCGCTCTATGATTTGAAGTTAAAATCCTCAAATATGGTTATATAGTGACTTTTTCACGTTAATCATGTAGTTTGGTATTACGCAAATATATTCATTTTTACCAATATTTCGATACAATTTCATGTAGTATCACGATATGTGATTTGGCCTTCAAATCTCAGAATTTCGTATAATATTGCATTTTAAGCAAGTTTTCTTGCATTTTGTTTCGTACGAAAAATCATCGAATTTAGCAATATTTTGACGTTTATCATCCCCTTTTCCTTTATTTGATTTAAACAAAATATCATCGAATTAGGCAATATTTTGCCGTTTTTCACCGTTTTTGTGAATTTTCAGTCTATTGGTATTAATTCATTATATATACGATGAAAATGATGCAAACACGTAATTGATTAGATAATAACCTTAAAAACTTCATTTTCAATCAACTATTTGTTTCTCGTTAAAATACTGAGTAAGATATTGAAAAGGGGAGAAGTTCTGTTTTTATTGCATATATCGACGTTTCAGCCGGAATAGAGCGGTTTTACTTGTACATCTTCCATCAGTAATATAAACGGAAAATCAAGAACATTTTAGTTATTTCTAATGAAAACACATTGTTTTTTATCATTTGTATTGGAAACAACATTGTCATATGTCTTTTCTTGGATCTAAATAACACGAAACCTCGCTCTATGATTTGAAGTTAAAATCCTCAAATATGGTTAAATAGTGACTTTTTTCACGTTTTTCATGTAGTTTGATATTACGTAAACATATTCATTTTTACCAATATTTCGATACTATTTCATGTAGTATCACGATATGTGATTTGGCCTTCAAATCTCAGAATTTCGAATAATATTGCTTTTTAAGCAAGTTTTCTTGCATTTTGTTTCGTACGAAAAATCATCGAATATAGCAATATTTTTTCGTTAATCATCTCCTTTTCCTTCATGTGATTTAAACAAAATCTCATCGAATTAGGCAATATTTGGCCGTTTTCCACGTTTTTGTGAATTTTCAGTCCATGGGTTTTAATTCATACATATACGATAAAAGTGATGCAGACACGTAATTGATTAGACAATAACCTTAAATACTTCATTTTCAATCAACTATTTCTTTCTCGTTAAAATACTGAGTAAGATATTGAAAGGGGGAAGAAGTTCTGATTTTATTGCATATAACGACGTTTCAGCTGGAATAGAGCGGTTTTCGTGTACATCTTCCATCGGTAATATAAACGGAAAATCAGGAACATTTTAGTTAATTCTAATGAAAACACATTGATTTTTATAATTTGTATTGGAAACAACGTTGTCATATGTCTTTTCTTGGATCTAAATAATACGAAACCTCGCTCTATGATTTGAAGGTAAAATCCTCAAATATGGTAAAATAGTAACTTTTTCAAGTTAATCATGAAGTTTGATATTACGTAAATATATTCATTTTTACCAATATTCCGATACTATTTCATGTAGTATCACGATATGTGATTTGCCCTTCAAATCTCAGAATTTCGCATTATATTGCATTTTAAGCAAGTTTTCTTGCATTTTGTTTCGTACGAAAAATCATCGAATTTAGCAATATTTTGACGTTTATCATCCCCTTTTCCTTCATGTGATTTAAACAAAATATCATCGAATTAGGCAATATTTTGCCGTTTTTCCACGTTTTTGGGAATTTTCAGTCCATGGGTATTAATTCATATATATACGATAAAAATGATGCAAACACATAATTGATTAGATAATAACCTTAAATACTTAATTTTCAATCATCTATTTGTTTCTCGTTAAAATACTGAGTAAGATATTGAAAAGGGGAGAAGTTCTGTTTTTATTGCATTTATCGACGTTTCAGCCGGAATAGAGCGATTTTCGTGTACATCTTTCATCGGTAATATAAACGGAAAACCAGGAACATTTTAGTTAATTCTAATGAAAACACTTTGATTTTTATCATTTGTATTGGAAACAACATTGTCATATGTCTTTTCTTGGATCCAAATAATACGAAACCTCGCTCTATGATTTAAAGTTAAAATCCTCAAATATGGTTAAATAGTTACTTTTTTTCAGGTTTTTCATGTAGTTTGATATTACGTAAATATATTCATTTTTACCATTATTTCGATACTATTTCATGTAGTATCACGATATGTGATTTGGCCTTGAAATCTCAGAATTTCGCATAATATTGCATTTTAAGCAAGTTTTCTTGCATTTTGTTTCGTACGAAAAATCATCGAATTTAGCAATATTTTGACGTTTATCATCCCCTTTTCCTTCATGGGATTTAAACAAAATATCATCGAATTAGGCAATATTTTGCCGTTTTTCCACGTTTTTGTGAATTTTCCGTCCATGGGTATTAATTCATATATATACGATAAAAATGATGCAAACACATAATTGATTAGATAATAACCTTAAATACTTCATTTTCAATCAACTATTTGTTTCTCGTTAAAATACTGAGTAAGATATTGAAAAGGGGAGAAGTTCTGTTTTTATTGCATATATCGACGTTTCAGCCGGAATAGAGCGATTTTCGTGTACATCTTCCATCGGTAATATAAACGGAAAATCAAGAAATTTTTAATTATTTCTAATGAAAACACATTGTTTTTTATCACTTGTATTGGAAACAACATTGTCATATGTCTTTTCTTGGATCTAAATAATACGAAACCTCGCTCTATGATTTGAAGTTAAAATCCTCAAATATGGTTATATAGTAACTCTTTCACGTTAATCATGTAGTTTGATATTACGTAAATATATTCATTTTTACCAATATTTCGATACTATTTCATGTAGTATTACGATATGTGATTTGGCCTTCAAATCTCAGAATTTCGCATAATATTGCATTTTAAGCAAGTTTTCTTGCATTTTGTTTCGTACGAAAAATCATCGAATATAGCAATATTTTTTCGTTAATCATCTCCTTTTCCTTCATGTGATTTAAACAAAATATTATCGAATTAGGCAATATTTTGCCGTTTTCCACGTTTTTGTGAATTTTCAGTCCATGGGTTTTAATTCATACATATACGATAAAAATGATGCAGACACATAATTGATTAGACAATAACCTTAAATACTTCATTTTCAATCAACTATTTCTTTATCGTTAAAATACTGAGTAAGATATTGAAAGGGGGGAGAAGTTCTGATTATATTGCATATAAAGACGTTTCAGCCGGAATAGAGCGGTTTTCGTGTACATCTTCCATCGGTAATATAAACGGAAAATCAGGAACATTTTAGTTAATTCTAATGAAAACACTTTGATTTTTATCATTTGTATTGGAAACAACATTGTCATATGTCTTTTCTTGGATCCAAATAATTCGAAACCTCGCTCTATGATTTAAAGTTAAAATCCTCAAATATGGTTAAATAGTGACTTTTTTCAGGTTTTTCATGTAGTTTGATATTACGTAAATATATTCATTTTTACCATTATTTCGATACTATTTCATGTAGTATCACGATATGTGATTTGGCCTTGAAATCTCAGAATTTCGCATAATATTGCATTTTAAGCAAGTTTTCTTGCATTTTGTTTCGTACGAAAAATCATCGAATTTAGCAATATTTTGACGTTTATCATCCCCTTTTCCTTCATGTGATTTAAACAAAATATCATCGAATTAGGCAATATTTTGCCGTTTTTCCACGTTTTTGTGAATTTTCCGTCCATGGGTATTAATTCATATATATACGATAAAAATGATGCAAACACATAATTGATTAGATAATAACCTTAAATACTTCATTTTCAATCAACTATTTGTTTCTCGTTAAAATACTGAGTAAGATATTGAAAAGGGGAAAGTTCTGTTTTTATTGCATATATCGACGTTTCAGCCGGAATAGAGCGATTTTCGTGTACATCTTCCATCGGTAATATAAACGGAAAATCAAGAACATTATAGTTAATTCTAATGAAAACACATTGTTTTTTATCATTTGTATTGGAAACAACATTGTCATATGTCTTTTCTTGGATCTAAATAATACGAAACCTCGCTCTATGATTTGAAGTTAAAATCCTCAAATATGGTTATATAGTGACTTTTTCACGTTAATCATGTAGTTTGGTATTACGCAAATATATTCATTTTTACCAATATTTCGATACTATTTCATGTAGTATCACGATATGTGATTTGGCCTTCAAATCTCAGAATTTCGTATAATATTGCATTTTAAGCAAGTTTTCTTGCATTTTGTTTCGTACGAAAAATCATCGAATTTAGCAATATTTTGACGTTTATCATCCCCTTTTCCTTTATTTGATTTAAACAAAATATCATCGAATTAGGCAATATTTTGCCGTTTTTCCACGTTTTTGTGAATTTTCAGTCTATTGGTATTAATTCATTATATATACGATGAAAATGATGCAAACACGTAATTGATTAGATAATAACCTTAAAAACTTCATTTTCAATCAACTATTTGTTTCTCGTTAAAATACTGAGTAAGATATTGAAAAGGGGAGAAGTTCTGTTTTTATTGCATATATCGACGTTTCAGCCGGAATAGAGCGGTTTTACTTGTACATCTTCCATCAGTAATATAAACGGAAAATCAAGAACATTTTAGTTATTTCTAATGAAAACACATTGTTTTTTATCATTTGTATTGGAAACAACATTGTCATATGTCTTTTCTTGGATCTAAATAACACGAAACCTCGCTCTATGATTTGAAGTTAAAATCCTCAAATATGGTTAAATAGTGACTTTTTTCACGTTTTTCATGTAGTTTGATATTACGTAAACATATTCATTTTTACCAATATTTCGATACTATTTCATGTAGTATCACGATATGTGATTTGGCCTTCAAATCTCAGAATTTCGCATAATATTGCTTTTTAAGCAAGTTTTCTTGCATTTTGTTTCGTACGAAAAATCATCGAATATAGCAATATTTTTTCGTTAATCATCTCCTTTTCCTTCATGTGATTTAAACAAAATCTCATCGAATTAGGCAATATTTTGCCGTTTTCCACGTTTTTGTGAATTTTCAGTCCATGGGTTTTAATTCATACATATACGATAAAAGAGATGCAGACACGTAATTGATTAGACAATAACCTTAAATACTTCATTTTCAATCAACTATTTCTTTCTCGTTAAAATACTGAGTAAGATATTGAAAGGGGGAAGAAGTTCTGATTTTATTGCATATAACGACGTTTCAGCTGGAATAGAGCGGTTTTCGTGTACATCTTCCATCGGTAATATAAACGGAAAATCAGGAACATTTTAGTTAATTCTAATGAAAACACATTGATTTTTATAATTTGTATTGGAAACAACGTTGTCATATGTCTTTTCTTGGATCTAAATAATACGAAACCTCGCTCTATGATTTGAAGGTAAAATCCTCAAATATGGTAAAATAGTAACTTTTTCACGTTAATCATGAAGTTTGATATTACGTAAATATATTCATTTTTACCAATATTCCGATACTATTTCATGTAGTATCACGATATGTGATTTGCCCTTCAAATCTCAGAATTTCGCATTATATTGCATTTTAAGCAAATTTTCTTGCATTTTGTTTCGTACGAAAAATCATCGAATTTAGCAATATTTTGACGTTTATCATCCCCTTTTCCTTCATGTGATTTAAACAAAATATCATCGAATTAGGCAATATTTTGCCGTTTTTCCACGTTTTTGGGAATTTTCAGTCCTTGGGTATTAATTCATATATATACGATAAAAATGATGCAAACACATAATTGATTAGATAATAACCTTAAATACTTCATTTTCAATCATCTATTTGTTTCTCGTTAAAATACTGAGTAAGATATTGAAAAGGGGAGAAGTTCTGTTTTTATTGCATTTATCGACGTTTCAGCCGGAATAGAGCGATTTTCGTGTACATCTTTCATCGGTAATATAAACGGAAAACCAGGAACATTTTAGTTAATTCTAATGAAAACACTTTGATTTTTATCATTTGTATTGGAAACAACATTGTCATATGTCTTTTCTTGGATCCAAATAATACGAAACCTCGCTCTATGATTTAAAGTTAAAATCCTCAAATATGGTTAAATAGTTACTTTTTTCAGGTTTTTCATGTAGTTTGATATTACGTAAATATATTCATTTTTACCATTATTTCGATACTATTTCATGTAGTATCACGATATGTGATTTGGCCTTGAAATCTCAGAATTTCGCATAATATTGCATTTTAAGCAAGTTTTCTTGCATTTTGTTTCGTACGAAAAATCATCGAATTTAGCAATATTTTGACGTTTATCATCCCCTTTTCCTTCATGTGATTTAAACAAAATATCATCGAATTAGGCAATATTTTGCCGTTTTTCCACGTTTTTGTGAATTTTCCGTCCATGGGTATTAATTCATATATATACGATAAAAATGATGCAAACACATAATTGATTAGATAATAACCTTAAATACTTCATTTTCAATCAACTATTTGTTTCTCGTTAAAATACTGAGTAAGATATTGAAAAGGGGAGAAGTTCTGTTTTTATTGCATATATCGACGTTTCAGCCGGAATAGAGCGATTTTCGTGTACATCTTCCATCGGTAATATAAACGGAAAATCAAGAACATTATAGTTAATTCTAATGAAAACACATTGTTTTTTATCATTTGTATTGGAAACAACATTGTCATATGTCTTTTCTTGGATCTAAATAATACGAAACCTCGCTCTATGATTTGTAGGTAAAATCCTCAAATATGGTAAAATAGTAACTTTTTCACGTTAATCATGTAGTTTGATATTACGCAAATATATTCTTTTTTATCAATATTCCGATCATGTAGTATCACGATATGTGATTTGCCCTTCAAATCTCAGAATTTCGCGTAATATTGCATTTTAAGCAAGTTTTCTTGCATTTTGTTTCGTACGAAAAATCATCGAATTTAGCAATATTTTGACGTTTATCATTCCCTTTTCCTTCATGTGATTTAAACAAAATATCATCGAATTAGGCAATATTTTGCCGTTTTCCACGTTTTTGTGAATTTTCAGTCCATGGGTTTTAATTCATACATATACGATAAAAATGATGCAAACACATAATTGATTAGATAATAACCTTAAATACTTCATTTTCAATCAACTATTTCTTTCTCGTTAAAATACTGAGTAAGATATTGAAAGGGGGGAGAAGTTCTGATTTTATTGCATATATCGACGTTTCAGCCGGAATAGAGCGGTTTTCGTGTACATCTTCCATCGGTAATATAAACGGAAAATCAGGAACATTTTAGATAATTCTTTTGAAAACACATTGATTTTTATAATTTGTATTGGAAACAACATTGTCATATGTCTTTTCTTGGATCTAAATAATACGAAACCTCGCTCTATGATTTGAAGTTAAAATCCTCAAATATGGTTATATAGTGACTTTTTCACGTTAATCATGTAGTTTGATATTACGTAAATATATTCATTTTTACCAATATTTCGATACTATTTCATGTAGTATCACGATATGTGATTTGGCCTTCAAATCTCAGAATTTCCCATAATATTGCATTTTAAGCAAGTTTTCTTGCATTTTGTTTCGTACGAAAAATCATCGAATATAGCAATATTTTTTCGTTAATCATCTCCTTTTCCTTCATGTGATTTAAACAAAATATCATCGAATTAGGCAATATTTTGCCGTTTTCCACGTTTTTGTGAATTTTCAGTCCATGGGTTTTAATTCATACATATACGATAAAAATGACGCAGACACATAATTGATTAGACAATAACCTTAAATACTTCATTTTCAATCAACTATTTCTTTCTCGTTAAAATGCTGAGTAAGATATTGAAAGGGGGGAGAAGTTCTGATTTTATTGCATATATCGACGTTTCAGCCGAAATAGAGCGGTTTTCGTTTACATCTTCCATCGGTAATATAAACGGAAAATCAGGAACATTTTAGTTAATTCTAATGAAAACACATTGATTTTTATAATTTGTATTGGAAACAACATTGTCATATATCTTTTCTTGGATCTAAATAATACGAAACCTCGATCTATGATTTGAAGGTAAAATCCTCAAATATGGTAAAATAGTAACTTTTTCACGTTAATCATGTAGTTTGATATTACGCAAATATATTCATTTTTACCAATATTCCGATACTATTTCATGTAGTATCACGATATGTGATTTGCCCTTCAAATCTCAGAATTTCGCGTTATATTGCATTTTAAGCAAGTTTTCTTGCATTTTGTTTCGTACGAAAAATCATCGAATTTAGCAATATTTTGACGTTGATCATCCCCTTTTCCTTCATGTGATTTAAACAAAATATCATCGAATTAGGCAATATTTTGCCGTTTTTCAACGTTTTTGGGAATTTTCAGTCCATGGGTATTAATTCATATATATACGATAAAGATGATGCAAACACATAATTGATTAGATAATAACCTTAAATACTTCATTTTCAATCAACTATTTGTTTCTCGTTAAAATACTGAGTAAGATATTGAAAAGAGGAGAAGTTCTGTTTTTATTGCATATATCGACGTTTCAGCCGGAATAGAGCGGTTTTACGTGTACATCTTCCCTCGTTAATATAAACGGAAAATCAAGAACATTATAGTTAATTCTAATGAAAACACATTGTTTTTTATCATTTGTATTGGAAACAACATTGTCATATGTCTTTTCTTGGATCTAAATAATACGATACCTCGCTCTATGATTTGTAGGTAAAATCCTCAAATATGGTAAAATAGTAACTTTTTCACGTTAATCATGTAGTTTGATATTACGCAAATATATTCATTTTTACCAATATTCCGATACTATTTCATGTAGTATCACGATATTTGATTTGCCCTTCAAATCTCAGAATTTCGCGTAATATTGCATTTTAAGCAAGTTTTCTTGCATTTTGTTTCGTACGAAAAATCATCGAATTTAGCAATATTTTGAAGTTTATCATCCCCTTTTCCTTCATGTGATTTAAACAAAATATCATCGAATTAGGCAATATTTTGCCGTTTTTCCACGTTTTTGTGAATTTTCAGTCCATGGGAATTAATTCATATATATACGATAAAAATGATGCAAACACATAATTGATTAGATAATAACCTTAAATACTTCATTTTCAATCAACTATTTCTTTCTCGTTAAAATACTGAGTAAGATATTGAAAAGGGGAGAAGTTCTGTTTTCATTGCATATATCGACGTTTCAGCCGTAATAGAGCGATTTTCGTGTACATTTTCCATCGGTAATATAAACGGAAAATCAGGAACATTTTAGTTAATTCTAATGAAAACTCATTGATTTTTATCATTTGTATTGGAAACAACATTGGCATATGTCTTTTCTTGGATCTAAATAATACGAAACCTCGCTCTATGATTAGAAGTTAAAATCCTCAAATATGGTTATATAGTGACTTTTTCACGTTAATCATGTAGTTTGGTATTACGCAAATATATTCATTTTTACCAATATTTCGATACTATTTCATGTAGTATCACGATATGTGATTTGGCCTTCAAATCTCAGAATTTCGTATAATATTGCATTTTAAGCAAGTTTTCTTGCATTTTGTTTCGTACGAAAAATCATCGAATTTAGCAATATTTTGACGTTTATCATCCCCTTTTCCTTTATTTGATTTAAACAAAATATCATCGAATTAGGCAATATTTTGCCGTTTTTCCACGTTTTTGTGAATTTTCAGTCTATTGGTATTAATTCATTATATATACGATGAAAATGATGCAAACACGTAATTGATTAGATAATAACCTTAAAAACTTCATTTTCAATCAACTATTTGTTTCTCGTTAAAATACTGAGTAAGATATTAAAAAGGGGAGAAGTTCTGTTTTTATTGCATATATCGACGTTTCAGCCGGAATAGAGCGGTTTTACATGTACATCTTCCATCAGTAACATAAACGGAAAATCAAGAACATTTTAGTTATTTCTAATGAAAACACATTGTTTTTTATCATTTGTATTGGAAACAACATTGTCATATGTCTTTTCTTGGATCTAAATAACACGAAACCTCGCTCTATGATTTGAAGTTAAAATCCTCAAATATGGTTAAATAGTGACCTTTTTCACGTTTTTCATGTAGTTTGATATTACGTAAACATATTCATTTATACCAATATTTCGATACTATTTCATGTAGTATCACGATATGTGATTTGGCCTTCAAATCTCAGAATTTCGCATAATATTGCATTTTAAGCAAGTTTTCTTGCATTTTGTTTCGTACGAAAAATCATCGAAAAATCAATATTTTGACGTTTATCATCCCCTTTTCCTTTATTTGATTTAAACAAAATATCATCGAATTAGGCAATATTTTGCCGTTTTCCACGTTTTTGTGAATTTTCAGTCCATGGGTATTAATTCATATATATACGATGAAAATGATGCAAACACGTAATTGATTAGATAATAACCTTAAATACTTCATTTTCAATCAACTATTTCTTTCTCGTTAAAATACTGAGTAAGATATTGAAAAGGGGAGAAGTTCTGTTTTTATTGCATATATCGACGTTTCAGCCGGAATAGAGCGGTTTTACGTGTACATCTTCCATCAGTAATATAAACGGAAAATCAAGAACATTTTAGTTATTTCTAGTGAAAACACATTGTTTTTTATCACTTGTATTGGAAACAACATTGTCATATGTCTTTTCTTGGATCTAAATAATACGAAACCTCGCTCTATGATTTGAAGTTAAAATCCTCAAATATGGTTAAATAGTGACTTTTTTCAGGTTTTTCATGTAGTTTGATATTACGTAAATATATTAATTTTTACCATTATTTCGATACTATTTCATGTAGTATCACGATATGAGATTTGGCCTTGAAATCTCAGAATTTCGCATAATATTGCATTTTAAGCAAGTTTTCTTGCATTTTGTTTCGTACGAAAAATCATCGAATTTAGCAATATTTTGACGTTTATCATCCCCTTTTCCTTCATGTGATTTAAACAAAATATAATCGAATTTGGCAATATTTTGCCGTTTTTCCACGTTTTTGTGAATTTTCCGTCCATGGGTATTAATTCATATATATACGATAAAAATGATGCAAACACATAATTGATTAGATAATAACCTTAAATACTTCATTTTCAATCAACTATTTGTTTCTCGTTAAAATACTGAGTAAGATATTGAAAAGGGGAGAAGTTCTGTTTTTATTGCATATATCGACGTTTCAGCCGGAAAAGAGCGATTTTCGTGTACATCTTTCATCGGTAATATAAACGGAAAACCAGGAACATTTTAGTTAATTCTAATGAAAACACCTTGATTTTTATCATTTGTATTGGAAACAACATTGTCATATGTCTTTTCTTGGATCCAAATAATACGAAACCTCGCTCTATGATTTAAAGTTAAAATCCTCAAATATGGTTAAATAGTGACTTTTTTCAGGTTTTTCATGTAGTTTGATATTACGTAAATATATTCATTTTTACCATTATTTCGATACTATTTCATGTAGTATCACGATATGTGATTTGGCCTTGAAATCTCAGAATTTCGCATAATATTGCATTTTAAGCAAGTTTTCTTGCATTTTGTTTCGTACGAAAAATCATCGAATTTAGCAAGATTTTGACGTTTATCATCCCCTTTTCCTTCATGTGATTTAAACAAAATATCATCGAATTAGGCAATATTTTGCCGTTTTTCCACGT
This sequence comes from Procambarus clarkii, assembly GCF_040958095.1. NCBI lineage: Eukaryota > Metazoa > Arthropoda > Malacostraca > Decapoda > Cambaridae > Procambarus > Procambarus clarkii. Next base: position 56,958 of record NW_027189701.1, read on the forward strand.
TTTTGTGAATTTTCCGTCCATGGGTATTAATTCATATATATACGATAAAAATGATGCAAACACATAATTGATTAGATAATAACCTTAAATACTTCATTTTCAATCAACTATTTGTTTCTCGTTAAAATACTGAGTAAGATATTGAAAAGGGGAGAAGTTCTGTTTTTATTGCATATATCGACGTTTCAGCCGGAATAGAGCGATTTTCGTGTACATCTTCCATCGGTAATATAAACGGAAAATCAAGAACATTATAGTTAATTCTAATGAAAACACATTGTTTTTTATCATTTGTATTGGAAACAACATTGTCATATGTCTTTTCTTGGATCTAAATAATACGAAACCTCGCTCTATGATTTGTAGGTAAAATCCTCAAATATGGTAAAATAGTAACTTTTTCACGTTAATCATGTAGTTTGATATTACGCAAATATATTCTTTTTTATCAATATTCCGATCATGTAGTATCGCGATATGTGATTTGCCCTTCAAATCTCAGAATTTCGCGTAATATTGCATTTTAAGCAAGTTTTCTTGCATTTTGTTTCGTACGAAAAATCATCGAATTTAGCAATATTTTGACGTTTATCATTCCCTTTTCCTTCCCTTGCTTAAAAACATAATTGATTAGATAATAACCTTAAATACTTCATTTTCAATCATCTATTTGTTTCTCGTTAAAATACTGAGTAAGATATTGAAAAGGGGAGAAGTTCTGTTTTTATTGCATTTATCGACGTTTCAGCCGGAATAGAGCGATTTTCGTGTACATCTTTCATCGGTAATATAAACGGAAAACCAGGAACATTTTAGTTAATTCTAATGAAAACACTTTGATTTTTATCATTTGTATTGGAAACAACATTGTCATATGTCTTTTCTTGGATCCAAATAATACGAAACCTCGCTCTATGATTTAAAGTTAAAATCCTCAAATATGGTTAAATAGTTACTTTTTTCAGGTTTTTCATGTAGTTTGATATTACGTAAATATATTCATTTTTACCATTATTTCGATACTATTTCATGTAGTATCACGATATGTGATTTGGCCTTGAAATCTCAGAATTTCGCATAATATTGCATTTTAAGCAAGTTTTCTTGCATTTTGTTTCGTACGAAAAATCATCGAATTTAGCAATATTTTGACGTTTATCATCCCCTTTTCCTTCATGTGATTTAAACAAAATATCATCGAATTAGGCAATATTTTGCCGTTTTTCCACGTTTTTGTGAATTTTCCGTCCATGGGTATTAATTCATATATATACGATAAAAATGATGCAAACACATAATTGATTAGATAATAACCTTAAATACTTCATTTTCAATCAACTATTTGTTTCTCGTTAAAATACTGAGTAAGATATTGAAAAGGGGAGAAGTTCTGTTTTTATTGCATATATCGACGTTTCAGCCGGAATAGAGCGATTTTCGTGTACATCTTCCATCGGTAATATAAACGGAAAATCAAGAACATTATAGTTAATTCTAATGAAAACACATTGTTTTTTATCATTTGTATTGGAAACAACATTGTCATATGTCTTTTCTTGGATCTAAATAATACGAAACCTCGCTCTATGATTTGTAGGTAAAATCCTCAAATATGGTAAAATAGTAACTTTTTCACGTTAATCATGTAGTTTGATATTACGCAAATATATTCTTTTTTATCAATATTCCGATCATGTAGTATCACGATATGTGATTTGCCCTTCAAATCTCAGAATTTCGCGTAATATTGCATTTTAAGCAAGTTTTCTTGCATTTTGTTTCGTACGAAAAATCATCGAATTTAGCAATATTTTGACGTTTATCATTCCCTTTTCCTTCATGTGATTTAAACAAAATATCATCGAATTAGGCAATATTTTGCCGTTTTCCACGTTTTTGTAAATTTTCAGTCCATGGGTTTTAATTCATACATATACGATAAAAATGATGCAAACACATAATTGATTAGATAATAACCTTAAATACTTCATTTTCAATCAACTATTTCTTTCTCGTTAAAATACTGAGTAAGATATTGAAAGGGGGGAGAAGTTCTGATTTTATTGCATATATCGACGTTTCAGCCGGAATAGAGCGGTTTTCGTGTACATCTTCCATCGGTAATATAAACGGAAAATCAGGAACATTTTAGATAATTCTATTGAAAACACATTGATTTTTATAATTTGTATTGGAAACAACATTGTCATATGTCTTTTCTTGGATCTAAATAATACGAAACCTCGCTCTATGATTTGAAGTTAAAATCCTCAAATATGGTTATATAGTGACTTTTTCACGTTAATCATGTAGTTTGATATTACGTAAATATATTCATTTTTACCAATATTTCGATACTATTTCATGTAGTATCACGATATGTGATTTGGCCTTCAAATCTCAGAATTTCGCATAATATTGCATTTTAAGCAAGTTTTCTTGCATTTTGTTTCGTACGAAAAATCATCGAATATAGCAATATTTTTTCGTTAATCATCTCCTTTTCCTTCATGTGATTTAAACAAAATATCATCGAATTAGGCAATATTTTGCCGTTTTCCACGTTTTTGTGAATTTTCAGTCCATGGGTTTTAATTCATACATATACGATAAAAATGACGCAGACACATAATTGATTAGACAATAACCTTAAATACTTCATTTTCAATCAACTATTTCTTTCTCGTTAAAATGCTGAGTAAGATATTGAAAGGGGGGAGAAGTTCTGATTTTATTGCATATATCGACGTTTCAGCCGAAATAGAGCGGTTTTCGTTTACATCTTCCATCGGTAATATAAACGGAAAATCAGGAACATTTTAGTTAATTCTAATGAAAACACATTGATTTTTATAATTTGTATTGGAAACAACATTGTCATATATCTTTTCTTGGATCTAAATAATACGAAACCTCGATCTATGATTTGAAGGTAAAATCCTCAAATATGGTAAAATAGTAACTTTTTCACGTTAATCATGTAGTTTGATATTACGCAAATATATTCATTTTTACCAATATTCCGATACTATTTCATGTAGTATCACGATATGTGATTTGCCCTTCAAATCTCAGAATTTCGCGTTATATTGCATTTTAAGCAAGTTTTCTTGCATTTTGTTTCGTACGAAAAATCATCGAATTTAGCAATATTTTGACGTTGATCATCCCCTTTTCCTTCATGTGATTTAAACAAAATATCATCGAATTAGGCAATATTTTGCCGTTTTTCAACGTTTTTGGGAATTTTCAGTCCATGGGTATTAATTCATATATATACGATAAAGATGATGCAAACACATAATTGATTAGATAATAACCTTAAATACTTCATTTTCAATCAACTATTTGTTTCTCGTTAAAATACTGAGTAAGATATTGAAAAGAGGAGAAGTTCTGTTTTTATTGCATATATCGACGTTTCAGCCGGAATAGAGCGGTTTTACGTGTACATCTTCCCTCGTTAATATAAACGGAAAATCAAGAACATTATAGTTAATTCTAATGAAAACACATTGTTTTTTATCATTTGTATTGGAAACAACATTGTCATATGTCTTTTCTTGGATCTAAATAATACGATACCTCGCTCTATGATTTGTAGGTAAAATCCTCAAATATGGTAAAATAGTAACTTTTTCACGTTAATCATGTAGTTTGATATTACGCAAATATATTCATTTTTACCAATATTCCGATACTATTTCATGTAGTATCACGATATGTGATTTGCCCTTCAAATCTCAGAATTTCGCGTAATATTGCATTTTAAGCAAGTTTTCTTGCATTTTGTTTCGTACGAAAAATCATCGAATTTAGCAATATTTTGAAGTTTATCATCCCCTTTTCCTTCATGTGATTTAAACAAAATATCATCGAATTAAGCAATATTTTGCCGTTTTCCACGTTTTTGTGAATTTTCAGTCCATGGGAATTAATTCATATATATACGATAAAAATGATGCAAACACATAATTGATTAGATAATAACCTTAAATACTTCATTTTCAATCAACTATTTCTTTCTCGTTAAAATACTGAGTAAGATATTGAAAAGGGGAGAAGTTCTGTTTTCATTGCATATATCGACGTTTCAGCCGTAATAGAGCGATTTTCGTGTACATTTTCCATCGGTAATATAAACGGAAAATCAGGAACATTTTAGTTAATTCTAATGAAAACTCATTGATTTTTATCATTTGTATTGGAAACAACATTGGCATATGTCTTTTCTTGGATCTAAATAATACGAAACCTCGCTCTATGATTTGAAGTTAAAATCCTCAAATATGGTTATATAGTGACTTTTTCACGTTAATCATGTAGTTTGGTATTACGCAAATATATTCATTTTTACCAATATTTCGATACTATTTCATGTAGTATCACGATATGTGATTTGGCCTTCAAATCTCAGAATTTCGTATAATATTGCATTTTAAGCAAGTTTTCTTGCATTTTGTTTCGTACGAAAAATCATCGAATATAGCAATATTTTTTCGTTAATCATCTCCTTTTCCTTCATGTGATTTAAACAAAATATCATCGAATTAGGCAATATTTTGCCGTTTTCCACGTTTTTGTGAATTTTCAGTCCATGGGTTTTAATTCATACATATACGATAAAAATGACGCAGACACATAATTGATTAGACAATAACCTTAAATACTTCATTTTCAATCAACTATTTCTTTCTCGTTAAAATGCTGAGTAAGATATTGAAAGGGGGGAGAAGTTCTGATTTTATTGCATATATCGACGTTTCAGCCGAAATAGAGCGGTTTTCGTTTACATCTTCCATCGGTAATATAAACGGAAAATCAGGAACATTTTAGTTAATTCTAATGAAAACACATTGATTTTTATAATTTGTATTGGAAACAACATTGTCATATATCTTTTCTTGGATCTAAATAATACGAAACCTCGATCTATGATTTGAAGGTAAAATCCTCAAATATGGTAAAATAGTAACTTTTTCACGTTAATCATGTAGTTTGATATTACGCAAATATATTCATTTTTACCAATATTCCGATACTATTTCATGTAGTATCACGATATGTGATTTGCCCTTCAAATCTCAGAATTTCGCGTTATATTGCATTTTAAGCAAGTTTTCTTGCATTTTGTTTCGTACGAAAAATCATCGAATTTAGCAATATTTTGACGTTGATCATCCCCTTTTCCTTCATGTGATTTAAACAAAATATCATCGAATTAGGCAATATTTTGCCGTTTTTCAACGTTTTTGGGAATTTTCAGTCCATGGGTATTAATTCATATATATACGATAAAGATGATGCAAACACATAATTGATTAGATAATAACCTTAAATACTTCATTTTCAATCAACTATTTGTTTCTCGTTAAAATACTGAGTAAGATATTGAAAAGAGGAGAAGTTCTGTTTTTATTGCATATATCGACGTTTCAGCCGGAATAGAGCGGTTTTACGTGTACATCTTCCCTCGTTAATATAAACGGAAAATCAAGAACATTATAGTTAATTCTAATGAAAACACATTGTTTTTTATCATTTGTATTGGAAACAACATTGTCATATGTCTTTTCTTGGATCTAAATAATACGATACCTCGCTCTATGATTTGTAGGTAAAATCCTCAAATATGGTAAAATAGTAACTTTTTCACGTTAATCATGTAATTTGATATTACGCAAATATATTCATTTTTACCAATATTCCGATACTATTTCATGTAGTATCACGATATGTGATTTGCCCTTCAAATCTCAGAATTTCGCGTAATATTGCATTTTAAGCAAGTTTTCTTGCATTTTGTTTCGTACGAAAAATCATCGAATTTAGCAATATTTTGAAGTTTATCATCCCCTTTTCCTTCATGTGATTTAAACAAAATATCATCGAATTAAGCAATATTTTGCCGTTTTCCACGTTTTTGTGAATTTTCAGTCCATGGGAATTAATTCATATATATACGATAAAAATGATGCAAACACATAATTGATTAGATAATAACCTTAAATACTTCATTTTCAATCAACTATTTCTTTCTCGTTAAAATACTGAGTAAGATATTGAAAAGGGGAGAAGTTCTGTTTTCATTGCATATATCGACGTTTCAGCCGTAATAGAGCGATTTTCGTGTACATTTTCCATCGGTAATATAAACGGAAAATCAGGAACATTTTAGTTAATTCTAATGAAAACTCATTGATTTTTATCATTTGTATTGGAAACAACATTGGCATATGTCTTTTCTTGGATCTAAATCATACGAAACCTCGCTCTATGATTTGAAGTTAAAATCCTCAAATATGGTTATATAGTGACTTTTTCACGTTAATCATGTAGTTTGGTATTACGCAAATATATTCATTTTTACCAATATTTCGATACTATTTCATGTAGTATCACGATATGTGATTTGGCCTTCAAATCTCAGAATTTCGTATAATATTGCATTTTAAGCAAGTTTTCTTGCATTTTGTTTCGTACGAAAAATCATCGAATTTAGCAATATTTTGACGTTTATCATCCCCCTTTTCCTTTATTTGATTTAAACAAAATATCATCGAATTAGGCAATATTTTGCCGTTTTTCCACGTTTTTGTGAATTTTCAGTCTATTGGTATTAATTCATTATATATACGATGAAAATGATGCAAACACGTAATTGATTAGATAATAACCTTAAAAACTTCATTTTCAATCAACTATTTGTTTCTCGTTAAAATACTGAGTAAGATATTAAAAAGGGGAGAAGTTCTGTTTTTATTGCATATATCGACGTTTCAGCCGGAATAGAGCGGTTTTACATGTACATCTTCCATCAGTAACATAAACGGAAAATCAAGAACATTTTAGTTATTTCTAATGAAAACACATTGTTTTTTATCATTTGTATTGGAAACAACATTGTCATATGTCTTTTCTTGGATCTAAATAACACGAAACCTCGCTCTATGATTTGAAGTTAAAATCCTCAAATATGGTTAAATAGTGACCTTTTTCACGTTTTTCATGTAGTTTGATATTACGTAAATATATTCATTTTTACCATTATTTCGATACTATTTCATGTAGTATCACGATATGAGATTTGGCCTTGAAATCTCAGAATTTCGCATAATATTGCATTTTAAGCAAGTTTTCTTGCATTTTGTTTCGTACGAAAAATCATCGAATTTAGCAATATTTTGACGTTTATCATCCCCTTTTCCTTCATGTGATTTAAACAAAATATCATCGAATTTGGCAATATTTTGCCGTTTTTCCACGTTTTTGTGAATTTTCCGTCCATGGGTATTAATTCATATATATACGATAAAAATGATGCAAACACATAATTGATTAGATAATAACCTTAAATACTTCATTTTCAATCAACTATTTGTTTCTCGTTAAAATACTGAGTAAGATATTGAAAAGGGGAGAAGTTCTGTTTTTATTGCATATATCGACGTTTCAGCCGGAAAAGAGCGATTTTCGTGTACATCTTTCATCGGTAATATAAACGGAAAACCAGGAACATTTTAGTTAATTCTAATGAAAACACCTTGATTTTTATCATTTGTATTGGAAACAACATTGTCATATGTCTTTTCTTGGATCCAAATAATACGAAACCTCGCTCTATGATTTAAAGTTAAAATCCTCAAATATGGTTAAATAGTGACTTTTTTCAGGTTTTTCATGTAGTTTGATATTACGTAAATATATTCATTTTTACCATTATTTCGATACTATTTCATGTAGTATCACGATATGTGATTTGGCCTTGAAATCTCAGAATTTCGCATAATATTGCATTTTAAGCAAGTTTTCTTGCATTTTGTTTCGTACGAAAAATCATCGAATTTAGCAAGATTTTGACGTTTATCATCCCCTTTTCCTTCATGTGATTTAAACAAAATATCATCGAATTAGGCAATATTTTGCCGTTTTTCCACGTTTTTGTGAATTTTCCGTCCATGGGTATTAATTCATATATATACGATAAAAATGATGCAAACACATAATTGATTAGATAATAACCTTAAATACTTCATTTTCAATCAACTATTTGTTTCTCGTTAAAATACTGAGTAAGATATTGAAAAGGGGAGAAGTTCTGTTTTTATTGCATATATCGACGTTTCAGCCGGAATAGAGCGATTTTCGTGTACATCTTCCATCGGTAATATAAACGGAAAATCAAGAACATTATAGTTAATTCTAATGAAAACACATTGTTTTTTATCATTTGTATTGGAAACAACATTGTCATATGTCTTTTCTTGGATCTAAATAATACGAAACCTCGCTCTATGATTTGTAGGTAAAATCCTCAAATATGGTAAAATAGTAACTTTTTCACGTTAATCATGTAGTTTGATATTACGCAAATATATTCTTTTTTATCAATATTCCGATCATGTAGTATCACGATATGTGATTTGCCCTTCAAATCTCAGAATTTCGCGTAATATTGCATTTTAAGCAAGTTTTCTTGCATTTTGTTTCGTACGAAAAATCATCGAATTTAGCAATATTTTGACGTTTATCATTCCCTTTTCCTTCATGTGATTTAAACAAAATATCATCGAATTAGGCAATATTTTGCCGTTTTTCAACGTTTTTGGGAATTTTCAGTCCATGGGTATTAATTCATATATATACGATAAAGATGATGCAAACACATAATTGATTAGATAATAACCTTAAATACTTCATTTTCAATCAACTATTTGTTTCTCGTTAAAATACTGAGTAAGATATTGAAAAGAGGAGAAGTTCTGTTTTTATTGCATATATCGACGTTTCAGCCGGAATAGAGCGGTTTTACGTGTACATCTTCCCTCGTTAATATAAACGGAAAATCAAGAACATTATAGTTAATTCTAATGAAAACACATTGTTTTTTATCATTTGTATTGGAAACAACATTGTCATATGTCTTTTCTTGGATCTAAATAATACGATACCTCGCTCTATGATTTGTAGGTAAAATCCTCAAATATGGTAAAATAGTAACTTTTTCACGTTAATCATGTAGTTTGATATTACGCAAATATATTCATTTTTACCAATATTCCGATACTATTTCATGTAGTATCACGATATGTGATTTGCCCTTCAAATCTCAGAATTTCGCGTAATATTGCATTTTAAGCAAGTTTTCTTGCATTTTGTTTCGTACGAAAAATCATCGAATTTAGCAATATTTTGAAGTTTATCATCCCCTTTTCCTTCATGTGATTTAAACAAAATATCATCGAATTAGGCAATATTTTGCCGTTTTTCCACGTTTTTGTGAATTTTCAGTCCATGGGAATTAATTCATATATATACGATAAAAATGATGCAAACACATAATTGATTAGATAATAACCTTAAATACTTCATTTTCAATCAACTATTTCTTTCTCGTTAAAATACTGAGTAAGATATTGAAAAGGGGAGAAGTTCTGTTTTCATTGCATATATCGACGTTTCAGCCGTAATAGAGCGATTTTCGTGTACATTTTCCATCGGTAATATAAACGGAAAATCAGGAACATTTTAGTTAATTCTAATGAAAACTCATTGATTTTTATCATTTGTATTGGAAACAACATTGGCATATGTCTTTTCTTGGATCTAAATAATACGAAACCTCGCTCTATGATTTGAAGTTAAAATCCTCAAATATGGTTAAATAGTGACTTTTTCACGTTAATCATGTAGTTTGGTATTACGCAAATATATTCATTTTTACCAATATTTCGATACTATTTCATGTAGTATCACGATATGTGATTTGGCCTTCAAATCTCAGAATTTCGTATAATATTGCATTTTAAGCAAGTTTTCTTGCATTTTGTTTCGTACGAAAAATCATCGAATTTAGCAATATTTTGACGTTTATCATCCCCTTTTCCTTTATTTGATTTAAACAAAATATCATCGAATTAGGCAATATTTTGCCGTTTTTCCACGTTTTTGTGAATTTTCAGTCTATTGGTATTAATTCATTATATATACGATGAAAATGATGCAAACACGTAATTGATTAGATAATAACCTTAAAAACTTCATTTTCAATCAACTATTTGTTTCTCATTAAAATACTGAGTAAGATATTAAAAAGGGGAGAAGTTCTGTTTTTATTGCATATATCGACGTTTCAGCTGGAATAGAGCGGTTTTACATGTACATCTTCCATCAGTAACATAAACGGAAAATCAAGAACATTTTAGTTATTTCTAATGAAAACACATTGTTTTTTATCATTTGTATTGGAAACAACATTGTCATATGTCTTTTCTTGGATCTAAATAACACGAAACCTCGCTCTATGATTTGAAGTTAAAATCCTCAAATATGGTTAAATAGTGACCTTTTTCACGTTTTTCATGTAGTTTGATATTACGTAAACATATTCATTTATACCAATATTTCGATACTATTTCATGTAGTATCACGATATGTGATTTGGCCTTCAAATCTCAGAATTTCGCATAATATTGCATTTTAAGCAAGTTTTCTTGCATTTTGTTTCGTACGAAAAATCATCGAAAAATCAATATTTTGACGTTTATCATCCCCTTTTCCTTTATTTGATTTAAACAAAATAACATCGAATTAGGCAATATTTTGCCGTTTTCCACGTTTTTGTGAATTTTCAGTCCATGGGTATTAATTCATATATATACGATGAAAATGATGCAAACACGTAATTGATTAGATAATAACCTTAAATACTTCATTTTCAATCAACTATTTCTTTCTCGTTAAAATACTGAGTAAGATATTGAAAAGGGGAGAAGTTCTGTTTTTATTGCATATATCGACGTTTCAGCCGGAATAGAGCGGTTTTACGTGTACATCTTCCATCAGTAATATAAACGGAAAATCAAGAACATTTTAGTTATTTCTAGTGAAAACACATTGTTTTTTATCACTTGTATTGGAAACAACATTGTCATATGTCTTTTCTTGGATCTAAATAATACGAAACCTCGCTCTATGATTTGAAGTTAAAATCCTCAAATATGGTTAAATAGTGACTTTTTTCAGGTTTTTCATGTAGTTTGATATTACGTAAATATATTCATTTTTACCATTATTTCGATACTATTTCATGTAGTATCACGATATGAGATTTGGCCTTGAAATCTCAGAATTTCGCATAATATTGCATTTTAAGCAAGTTTTCTTGCATTTTGTTTCGTACGAAAAATCATCGAATTTAGCAATATTTTGACGTTTATCATCCCCTTTTCCTTCATGTGATTTAAACAAAATATCATCGAATTTGGCAATATTTTGCCGTTTTTCCACGTTTTTGTGAATTTTCCGTCCATGGGTATTAATTCATATATATACGATAAAAATGATGCAAACACATAATTGATTAGATAATAACCTTAAATACTTCATTTTCAATCAACTATTTGTTTCTCGTTAAAATACTGAGTAAGATATTGAAAAGGGGAGAAGTTCTGTTTTTATTGCATATATCGACGTTTCAGCCGGAAAAGAGCGATTTTCGTGTACATCTTTCATCGGTAATATAAACGGAAAACCAGGAACATTTTAGTTAATTCTAATGAAAACACCTTGATTTTTATCATTTGTATTGGAAACAACATTGTCATATGTCTTTTCTTGGATCCAAATAATACGAAACCTCGCTCTATGATTTAAAGTTAAAATCCTCAAATATGGTTAAATAGTGACTTTTTTCAGGTTTTTCATGTAGTTTGATATTACGTAAATATATTCATTTTTACCATTATTTCGATACTATTTCATGTAGTATCACGATATGTGATTTGGCCTTGAAATCTCAGAATTTCGCATAATATTGCATTTTAAGCAAGTTTTCTTGCATTTTGTTTCGTACGAAAAATCATCGAATTTAGCAAGATTTTGACGTTTATCATCCCCTTTTCCTTCATGTGATTTAAACAAAATATCATCGAATTAGGCAATATTTTGCCGTTTTTCCACGTTTTTGTGAATTTTCCGTCCATGGGTATTAATTCATATATATACGATAAAAATGATGCAAACACATAATTGATTAGATAATAACCTTAAATACTTCATTTTCAATCAACTATTTGTTTCTCGTTAAAATACTGAGTAAGATATTGAAAAGGGGAGAAGTTCTGTTTTTATTGCATATATCGACGTTTCAGCCGGAATAGAGCGATTTTCGTGTACATCTTCCATCGGTAATATAAACGGAAAATCAAGAACATTATAGTTAATTCTAATGAAAACACATTGTTTTTTATCATTTGTATTGGAAACAACATTGTCATATGTCTTTTCTTGGATCTAAATAATACGAAACCTCGCTCTATGATTTGTAGGTAAAATCCTCAAATATGGTAAAATAGTAACTTTTTCACGTTAATCATGTAGTTTGATATTACGCAAATATATTCTTTTTTATCAATATTCCGATCATGTAGTATCACGATATGTGATTTGCCCTTCAAATCTCAGAATTTCGCGTAATATTGCATTTTAAGCAAGTTTTCTTGCATTTTGTTTCGTACGAAAAATCATCGAATTTAGCAATATTTTGACGTTTATCATTCCCTTTTCCTTCATGCGATTTAAACAAAATATCATCGAATTAGGCAATATTTTGCCGTTTTTCCACGTTTTTGTGAATTTTCAGTCCATGCGTATTAATTCATATATATACGATAAAAATGATGCAAACACATAAATTATTAGATAATAACCTTAAATACTTCATTTTCAATCAACTATTTGTTTCTCGTTAAAATACTGAGTAAGATATTGAAAAGGGGAGAAGTTCTGTTTTTATTGCATATATCGACGTTTCAGCCGGAATAGAGCGGTTTTACGTGTACATCTTCCATCAGTAATATAAACGGAAAATCAAGAAATTTTTAGTTATATCTAATGAAAACACATTGTTTTTTATCACTTGTATTGGAAACAACATTGTCATATGTCTTTTCTTGGATCTAAATAATACGAAACTTCGCTCTATGATTTGAAGTTAAAATCCTCAAATATGGTTATATAGTGACTTTTTCACGTTAATCATGTAGTTTGATATTACGTAAATATATTCATTTTTACCAATATTTCGATACTATTTCATGTAGTATTACGATATGTGATTTGGCCTTCAAATCTCAGAATTTCGCATAATATTGCATTTTAAGCAAGTTTTCTTGCATTTTGTTTCGTATGAAAAATCATCGAATATAGCAATATTTTTTCGTTAATCATCTCCTTTTCCTTCATGTGATTTAAACAAAATATTATCGAATTAGGCAATATTTTGCCGTTTTCCACGTTTTTGTGAATTTTCAGTCCATGGGTTTTAATTCATACATATACGATAAAAATGATGCAGACACATAATTGATTAGACAATAACCTTAAATACTTCATTTTCAATCAACTATTTCTTTATCGTTAAAATACTGAGTAAGATATTGAAAGGGGGGAGAAGTTCTGATTTTATTGCATATAACGACGTTTCAGCCGGAATAGAGCGGTTTTCGTGTACATCTTCCATCGGTAATATAAACGGAAAATCAGGAACATTTTAGTTAATTCTAATGAAAACACTTTGATTTTTATCATTTGTATTGGAAACAACATTGTCATATGTCTTTTCTTGGATCCAAATAATTCGAAACCTCGCTCTATGATTTAAAGTTAAAATCCTCAAATATGGTTAAATAGTGACTTTTTTCACGTTTTTCATGTAGTTTGATATTACGTAAATATATTCATTTTTACCATTATTTCGATACTATTTCATGTAGGTTCACGATATGTGATTTGGCCTTGAAATCTTAGAATTTCGCATAATATTGCATTTTAAGCAAGTTTTCTTGCATTTTGTTTCGTACGAAAAATCATCGAATTTAGCAATATTTTGACGTTTATCATCCCCTTTTCCTTCATGTGATTTAAACAAAATATCATCGAATTAGGCAATATTTTGCCGTTTTTCCACGTTTTTGTGAATTTTCCGTCCATGGGTATTAATTCATATATATACGATAAAAATGATGCAAACACATAATTGATTAGATAATAACCTTAAATACTTCATTTTCAATCAACTATTTGTTTCTCGTTAAAATACTGAGTAAGATATTGAAAAGGGGAGAAGTTCTGTTTTTATTGCATATATCGACGTTTCAGCCGGAATAGAGCGATTTTCGTGTACATCTTCCATCGGTAATATAAACGGAAAATCAAGAACATTATAGTTAATTCTAATGAAAACACATTGTTTTTTATCATTTGTATTGGAAACAACATTGTCATATGTCTTTTCTTGGATCTAAATAATACGAAACCTCGCTTTATGATTTGAAGTTAAAATCCTCAAATATGGTTATATAGTGACTTTTTCACGTTAATCATGTAGTTTGGTATTACGCAAATATATTCATTTTTACCAATATTTCGATACTATTTCATGTAGTATCACGATATGTGATTTGGCCTTCAAATCTCAGAATTTCGTATAATATTGCATTTTAAGCAAGTTTTCTTGCATTTTGTTTCGTACGAAAGATCATCGAATTTAGCAATATTTTGACGTTTATCATCCCCTTTTCCTTTATTTGATTTAAACAAAATATCATCGAATTAGGGAATATTTTGCCGTTTTTCCACGTTTTTGTGAATTTTCAGTCTATTGGTATTAATTCATTATATATACGATGAAAATGATGCAAACGCGTAATTGATTAGATAATAACCTTAAAAACTTCATTTTCAATCAACTATTTGTTTCTCGTTAAAATACTGAGTAAGATATTGAAAAGGGGAGAAGTTCTGTTTTTATTGCATATATCGACGTTTCAGCCGGAATAGAGCGGTTTTACTTGTACATCTTCCATCAGTAATATAAACGGAAAATCAAGAACATTTTAGTTATTTCTAATGAAAACACATTGTTTTTTATCACTTGTATTGGAAACAACATTGTCATATGTCTTTTCTTGGATCTAAATAATACGAAACCTCGCTCTATGATTTGAAGTTAAAATCCTCAAATATGGTTATATAGTGACTTTTTCACGTTAATCATGTAGTTTGATATTACGTAAATATATTCATTTTTACCAATATTTCGATACTATTTCATGTAGTATTACGATATGTGATTTGGCCTTCAAATCTCAGAATTTCGCATAATATTGCATTTTAAGCAAGTTTTCTTGCATTTTGTTTCGTACGAAAAATCATCGAATATAGCAATATTTTTTCGTTAATCATCTCCTTTTCCTTCATGTGATTTAAACAAAATATTATCGAATTAGGCAATATTTTGCCGTTTTTCCACGTTTTTGTGAATTTTCCGTCCATGGGTATTAATTCATATATATACGATAAAAATGATGCAAACACATAATTGATTAGATAATAACCTTAAATACTTCATTTTCAATCAACTATTTGTTTCTCGTTAAAATACTGAGTAAGATATTGAAAAGGGGAGAAGTTCTGTTTTTATTGCATATATCGACGTTTCAGCTGGAATAGAGCGATTTTCGTGTACATCTTCCATCGGTAATATAAACGGAAAATCAAGAACATTATAGTTAATTCTAATGAAAACACATTGTTTTTTTATCATTTGTATTGGAAACAACATTGTCATATGTCTTTTCTTGGATCTAAATAATACGAAACCTCGCTCTATGATTTGTAGGTAAAATCCTCAAATATGGTAAAATAGTAACTTTTTCACGTTAATCATGAAGTTTGATATTACGCAAATATATTCTTTTTTATCAATATTCCGATACTATTTCATGTAGTATCACGATATGTGATTTGCCCTTCAAATCTCAGAATTTCGCGTAATATTGCATTTTAAGCAAGTTTTCTTGCATTTTGTTTCGTACGAAAAATCATCGAATTTAGCAATATTTTGACGTTTATCATTCCCTTTTCCTTCATGTGATTTAAACAAAATATCATCGAATTAGGCAATATTTTGCCGTTTTTCCACGTTTTTGTGAATTTTCAGTCCATGGGTAATAATTCATATATATACGATAAAAATGATGCAAACACATAAATGATTAGATAATAACCTTAAATACTTCATTTTCAATCAACTATTTCTTTCTCGTTAAAATACTGAGTAAGATATTGAAAAGGGGAGAAGTTCTGTTTTTATTGCATATATCGACGTTTCAGCCGGAGTAGAGCGATTTTCG
Source organism: Procambarus clarkii (assembly GCF_040958095.1). Classification (NCBI taxonomy): domain Eukaryota; kingdom Metazoa; phylum Arthropoda; class Malacostraca; order Decapoda; family Cambaridae; genus Procambarus; species Procambarus clarkii. Next base: position 73,154 of record NW_027189701.1, read on the forward strand.
TGTACATTTTCCATCGGTAATATAAACGGAAAATCAGGAACATTTTAGTTAATTCTAATGAAAACTCATTGATTTTTATCATTTGTATTGGAAACAAAATTGTCATATGTCTTTTCTTGGATCTAAATAATACGAAACCTCGCTCTATGATTTGAAGTTAAAATCCTCAAATATGGTTATATAGTGACTTTTTCACGTTAATCATGTAGTTTGATATTACGCAAATATATTCATTTTTACCAATATTTCGATACTATTTCATGTAGTATCACGATATGTGATTTGGCCTTCAAATCTCAGAATTTCGCATAATATTGCATTTTAAGCAAGTTTTCTTGCATTTTGTTTCGTACGAAAAATCATCGAATTTAGCAATATTTTGACGTTTATCATCCCCTTTTCCTTTATTTGATTTAAACAAAATATCATCGAATTAGGCAATATTTTGCCGTTTTCCACGTTTTTGTGAATTTTCAGTCCATGGGTATTAATTCATATATATACGATAAAAATGATGCAAACACATAATTGATTAGATAATAACCTTAAATACTTCATTTTCAATCAACTATTTTTTCTCGTTAAAATACTGAGTAAGATATTGAAAGGGGGAGAAGTTCTGATTTTATTGCATACATCGACGTTTCAGCCGGAATAGAGCGGTTTTCGTGTACATCTTCCATCGGTAATATAAACGGAAAATCAGGAACATTTTAGTTAATTCTAATGAAAACACATTGATTTTTATCATTTGTATTGGAAACAACATTGTCATATGTCTTTTCTTGGATCTAAATAATACGAAACCTCGCTCTATGATTTGAATTTAAAATCCTCAAATATGGTTATATAGTGACTTTTTCACGTTAATCATGTAGTTTGATATTACGCAAATATATTCATTTTTACCAATATTTCGATACTATTTCATGTAGTATCACGATATGTGATTTGGCCTTCAAATCTCAGAATTTCGCATAATATTGCATTTTAAGCAAGTTTTCTTGCATTTTGTTTCGTACGAAAAATCATCGAATATAGCAATATTTTTTCGTTAATCATCTCCTTTTCCTTCATGTGATTTAAACAAAATATTATCGAATTAGGCAATATTTTGCCGTTTTCCACGTTTTTGTGAATTTTCAGTCCATGGGTTTTAATTCATACATATACGATAAAAATGATGCAGACACATAATTGATTAGACAATAACCTTAAATACTTCATTTTCAATCAACTATTTCTTTATCGTTAAAATACTGAGTAAGATATTGAAAGGGGGGAGAAGTTCTGATTTTATTGCATATAACGACGTTTCAGCCGGAATAGAGCGGTTTTCGTGTACATCTTCCATCGGTAATATAAACGGAAAATCAGGAACATTTTAGTTAATTCTAATGAAAACACTTTGATTTTTATCATTTGTATTGGAAACAACATTGTCATATGTCTTTTCTTGGATCCAAATAATACGAAACCTCGCTCTATGATTCAAAGTTAAAATCCTCAAATATGGTTAAATAGTGACTTTTTTCACGTTTTTCATGTAGTTTGATATTACGTAAATATATTCATTTTTACCATTATTTCGATACTATTTCATGTAGTATCACGATATGTGATTTGGCCTTGAAATCTCAGAATTTCGCATAATATTGCATTTTAAGCAAGTTTTCTTGCATTTTGTTTCGTACGAAAAATCATCGAATTTAGCAATATTTTGACGTTTATCATCCCATTTTCCTTCATGTGATTTAAACAAAATATCATCGAATTAGGCAATATTTTGCCGTTTTTCAACGTTTTTGTGAATTTTCCGTCCATGGGTATTAATTCATATATATACGATAAAAATGATGCAAACACATAATTGATTAGATAATAACCTTAAATACTTCATTTTCAATCAACTATTTGTTTCTCGTTAAAATACTGAGTAAGATATTGAAAAGGGGAGAAGTTCTGTTTTTATTGCATATATCGACGTTTCAGCCGGAATAGAGCGATTTTCGTGTACATCTTCCATCGGTAATATAAACGGAAAATCAAGAACATTATAGTTAATTCTAATGAAAACACATTGTTTTTTATCATTTGTATTGGAAACAACATTGTCATATGTCTTTTCTTGGATCTAAATAATACGAAACCTCGCTCTATGATTTGTAGGTAAAATCCTCAAATATGGTAAAATAGTAACTTTTTCACGTTAATCATGTAGTTTGATATTACGCAAATATATTCTTTTTTATCAATATTCCGATACTATTTCATGTAGTATCACGATATGTGATTTGCCCTTCAAATCTCAGAATTTCGCGTAATATTGCATTTTAAGCAAGTTTTCTTGCATTTTGTTTCGTACGAAAAATCATCGAATTTAGCAATATTTTGACGTTTATCATTCCCTTTTCCTTCATGTGATTTAAACAAAATATCATCGAATTAGGCAATATTTTGCCGTTTTTCCACGTTTTTGTGAATTTTCAGTCCATGGGTACTAATTCATATATATACGATAAAAATGATGCAAACACATAAATGATTAGATAATAACCTTAAATACTTCATTTTCAATCAACTATTTCTTTCTCGTTAAAATACTGAGTAAGATATTGAAAAGGGGAGAAGTTCTGTTTTTATTGCATATATCGACGTTTCAGCCGGAGTAGAGCGATTTTCGTGTACATTTTCCATCGGTAATATAAACGGAAAATCAGGAACATTTTAGTTAATTCTAATGAAAACTCATTGATTTTTATCATTTGTATTGGAAACAACATTGTCATATGTCTTTTCTTGGATCTAAATAATACGAAACCTCGCTCTATGATTTGTAGGTAAAATCCTCAAATATGGTAAAATAGTAACTTTTTCACGTTAATCATGTAGTTTGATATTACGCAAATATATTCTTTTTTATCAATATTCCGATACTATTTCATGTAGTATCACGATATGTGATTTGCCCTTCAAATCTCAGAATTTCGCGTAATATTGCATTTTAAGCAAGTTTTCTTGCATTTTGTTTCGTACGAAAAATCATCGAATTTAGCAATATTTTGACGTTTATCATTCCCTTTTCCTTCATGTGATTTAAACAAAATATCATCGAATTAGGCAATATTTTGCCGTTTTTCCACGTTTTTGTGAATTTTCAGTCCATGGGTACTAATTCATATATATACGATAAAAATGATGCAAACACATAAATGATTAGATAATAACCTTAAATACTTCATTTTCAATCAACTATTTCTTTCTCGTTAAAATACTGAGTAAGATATTGAAAAGGGGAGAAGTTCTGTTTTTATTGCATATATCGACGTTTCAGCCGGAGTAGAGCGATTTTCGTGTACATTTTCCATCGGTAATATAAACGGAAAATCAGGAACATTTTAGTTAATTCTAATGAAAACTCATTGATTTTTATCATTTGTATTGGAAACAACATTGTCATATGTCTTTTCTTGGATCTAAATAATACGAAACCTCGCTCTATGATTTGAAGTTAAAATCCTCAAATATGGTTATATAGTGACTTTTTCACGTTAATCATGTAGTTTGATATTACGCAAATATATTCATTTTTACCAATATTTCGATACTATTTCATGTAGTATCACGATATGTGATTTGGCCTTCAAATCTCAGAATTTCGCATAATATTGCATTTTAAGCAAGTTTTCTTGCATTTTGTTTCGTACGAAAAATCATCGAATTTAGCAATATTTTGACGTTTATCATCCCCTTTTCCTTTATTTGATTTAAACAAAATATCATCGAATTAGGCAATATTTTGCCGTTTTCCACGTTTTTGTGAATTTTCAGTCCATGGGTATTAATTCATATATATACGATAAAAATGATGCAAACACATAATTGATTAGATAATAACCTTAAATACTTCATTTTCAATCAACTATTTTTTCTCGTTAAAATACTGAGTAAGATATTGAAAGGGGGAGAAGTTCTGATTTTATTGCATACATCGACGTTTCAGCCGGAATAGAGCGGTTTTCGTGTACATCTTCCATCGGTAATATAAACGGAAAATCAGGAACATTTTAGTTAATTCTAATGAAAACACATTGATTTTTATCATTTGTATTGGAAACAACATTGTCATATGTCTTTTCTTGGATCTAAATAATACGAAACCTCGCTCTATGATTTGAATTTAAAATCCTCAAATATGGTTATATAGTGACTTTTTCACGTTAATCATGTAGTTTGATATTACGCAAATATATTCATTTTTACCAATATTTCGATACTATTTCATGTAGTATCACGATATGTGATTTGGCCTTCAAATCTCAGAATTTCGCATAATATTGCATTTTAAGCAAGTTTTCTTGCATTTTGTTTCGTACGAAAAATCATCGAATTTAGCAATATTTTGACGTTTATCATCCCCTTTTCCTTTACTTGATTTAAACAAAATATCATCGAATTAGGCAATATTTTGCCGTTTTCCACGTTTTTGTGAATTTTCAGTCCATGGGTATTAATTCATATATATACGATAAAAATGATGCAAACACATAATTGATTAGATAATAACCTTAAATACTTCATTGCAATCATCTATTTGTTTCTCGTTAAAATACTGAGTAAGATATTGAAAAGGGGAGAAGTTCGGTTTTTATTGCATATATCGACGTTTCAGCAGGATTAGAGCGGTTTTACGTGATTCACGTTAATCATGTAGTTTGATATTACGCAAATATATTCATTTTTACCAATATTCCGATAATATTTCATGTAGTATCACGATATGTGATTTGGCCTTCATATCACAGAATTTCGCATAATATTGCATTTTAAGCAAGTTTTCTTGCATTTTGTTTCGTACGAAAAATCATCGAATATAGCAATATTTTGACGTTTATCATCTCCTTTTCCTTCATGTGATTTAAACAAAATATCATCGAATTAGGCAATATTTTGCCGTTTTCCACGTTTTTGTGAATTTTCAGTCCATGGGTTTTAATTCATACATATACGATAAAAGTGATGCAGACACGTAATTGATTAGACAATAACCTTAAATACTTCATTTTCAATCAACTATTTCTTTCTCGTTAAAATACTGAGTAAGATATTGAAAGGGGGGAGAAGTTCTGATTTTATTGCATATAACGACGTTTCAGCTGGAATAGAGCGGTTTTCGTGTACATCTTCCATCGGTAATATAAACGGAAAATCAGGAACATTTTAGTTAATTCTAATGAAAACACATTGATTTTTATAATTTGTATTGGAAACAACGTTGTCATATGTCTTTTCTTGGATCTAAATAATACGAAACCTCGCTCTATGATTTGAAGGTAAAATCCTCAAATATGGTAAAATAGTAACTTTTTCACGTTAATCATGAAGTTTGATATTACGTAAATATATTCATTTTTACCAATATTCCGATACTATTTCATGTATTATCACGATATGTGATTTGCTCTTCAAATCTCAGAATTTCGCATTATATTGCATTTTAAGCAAGTTTTCTTGCATTTTGTTTCGTGCGAAAAATCATCGAATTTAGCAATATTTTGACGTTTATCATCCCCTTTTCCTTCATGTGATTTAAACAAAATATCATCGAATTAGGCAATATTTTGCCGTTTTTCCACGTTTTTGGGAATTTTCAGTCCATGGGTATTAATTCATATATATACGATAAAAATGATGCAAACACATAATTAATTAGATAATAACCTTAAATACTTCATTTTCAATCATCTATTTCTTTCTCGTTAAAATACTGAGTAAGATATTGAAAAGGGGAGAAGTTTTGTTTTTATTGCATTTATCGACGTTTCAGCCGGAATAGAGCGATTTTCGTGTACATCTTTCATCGGTAATATAAACGGAAAACCAGGAACATTTTAGTTAATTCTAATGAAAACACTTTGATTTTTATCATTTGTATTGGAAACAACATTGTCATATGTCTTTTCTTGGATCCAAATAATACGAAACCTCGCTCTATGATTTAAAGTTAAAATCCTCAAATATGGTTATATAGTTACTTTTTTCAGGTTTTTCATGTAGTTTGATATTACGTAAATATATTCATTTTTACCATTATTTCGATACTATTTCATGTAGTATCACGATATGTGATTTGGCCTTGAAATCTCAGAATTTCGCATAATATTGCATTTTAAGCAAGTTTTCTTGCATTTTGTTTCGTACGAAAAATCATCGAATTTAGCAATATTTTGACGTTTATCATCCCCTTTTCCTTCATGTGATTTAAACAAAATATCATCGAATTAGGCAATATTTTGCCGTTTTTCCACGTTTTTGTGAATTTTCCGTCCATGGGTATTAATTCATATATATACGATAAAAATGATGCAAACACATAATTGATTAGATAATAACCTTAAATACTTCATTTTCAATCAACTATTTGTTTCTCGTTAAAATACTGAGTAAGATATTGAAAAGGGGAGAAGTTTTGTTTTTATTGCATTTATCGACGTTTCAGCCGGAATAGAGCGATTTTCGTGTACATCTTCCATCGGTAATATAAACGGAAAATCAAGAACATTATAGTTAATTCTAATGAAAACACATTGTTTTTTATCATTTGTATTGGAAACAACATTGTCATATGTCTTTTCTTGGATCTAAATAATACGAAACCTCGCTTTATGATTTGAAGTTAAAATCCTCAAATATGGTTATATAGTGACTTTTTCACGTTAATCATGTAGTTTGGTATTACGCAAATATATTCATTTTTACCAATATTTCGATACTATTTCATGTAGTATCACGATATGTGATTTGGCCTTCAAATCTCAGAATTTCGTATAATATTGCATTTTAAGCAAGTTTTCTTGCATTTTGTTTCGTACGAAAGATCATCGAATTTAGCAATATTTTGACGTTTATCATCCCCTTTTCCTTTATTTGATTTAAACAAAATATCATCGAATTAGGGAATATTTTGCCGTTTTTCCACGTTTTTGTGAATTTTCAGTCTATTGGTATTAATTCATTATATATACGATGAAAATGATGCAAACGCGTAATTGATTAGATAATAACCTTAAAAACTTCATTTTCAATCAACTATTTGTTTCTCGTTAAAATACTGAGTAAGATATTGAAAAGGGGAGAAGTTCTGTTTTTATTGCATATATCGACGTTTCAGCCGGAATAGAGCGGTTTTACTTGTACATCTTCCATCAGTAATATAAACGGAAAATCAAGAACATTTTAGTTATTTCTAATGAAAACACATTGTTTTTTATCACTTGTATTGGAAACAACATTGTCATATGTCTTTTCTTGGATCTAAATAATACGAAACCTCGCTCTATGATTTGAAGTTAAAATCCTCAAATATGGTTATATAGTGACTTTTTCACGTTAATCATGTAGTTTGATATTACGTAAATATATTCATTTTTACCAATATTTCGATACTATTTCATGTAGTATTACGATATGTGATTTGGCCTTCAAATCTCAGAATTTCGCATAATATTGCATTTTAAGCAAGTTTTCTTGCATTTTGTTTCGTACGAAAAATCATCGAATATAGCAATATTTTTTCGTTAATCATCTCCTTTTCCTTCATGTGATTTAAACAAAATATTATCGAATTAGGCAATATTTTGCCGTTTTTCCACGTTTTTGTGAATTTGCCGTCCATGGGTATTAATTCATATATATACGATAAAAATGATGCAAACACATAATTGATTAGATAATAACCTTAAATACTTCATTTTCAATCAACTATTTGTTTCTCGTTAAAATACTGAGTAAGATATTGAAAAGGGGAGAAGTTCTGTTTTTATTGCATATATCGACGTTTCAGCCGGAATAGAGCGATTTTCGTGTACATCTTCCATCGGTAATATAAACGGAAAATCAAGAACATTATAGTTAATTCTAATGAAAACACATTGTTTTTTTATCATTTGTATTGGAAACAACATTGTCATATGTCTTTTCTTGGATCTAAATAATACGAAACCTCGCTCTATGATTTGTAGGTAAAATCCTCAAATATGGTAAAATAGTAACTTTTTCACGTTAATCATGTAGTTTGATATTACGCAAATATATTCTTTTTTATCAATATTCCGATACTATTTCATGTAGTATCACGATATGTGATTTGCCCTTCAAATCTCAGAATTTCGCGTAATATTGCATTTTAAGCAAGTTTTCTTGCATTTTGTTTCGTACGAAAAATCATCGAATTTAGCAATATTTTGACGTTTATCATTCCCTTTTCCTTCATGTGATTTAAACAAAATATCATCGAATTAGGCAATATTTTGCCGTTTTTCCACGTTTTTGTGAATTTTCAGTCCATGGGTAATAATTCATATATATACGATAAAAATGATGCAAACACATAAATGATTAGATAATAACCTTAAATACTTCATTTTCAATCAACTATTTCTTTCTCGTTAAAATACTGAGTAAGATATTGAAAAGGGGAGAAGTTCTGTTTTTATTGCATATATCGACGTTTCAGCCGGAGTAGAGCGATTTTCGTGTACATTTTCCATCGGTAATATAAACGGAAAATCAGGAACATTTTAGTTAATTCTAATGAAAACTCATTGATTTTTATCATTTGTATTGGAAACAAAATTGTCATATGTCTTTTCTTGGATCTAAATAATACGAAACCTCGCTCTATGATTTGAAGTTAAAATCCTCAAATATGGTTATATAGTGACTTTTTCACGTTAATCATGTAGTTTGATATTACGCAAATATATTCATTTTTACCAATATTTCGATACTATTTCATGTAGTATCACGATATGTGATTTGGCCTTCAAATCTCAGAATTTCGCATAATATTGCATTTTAAGCAAGTTTTCTTGCATTTTGTTTCGTACGAAAAATCATCGAATTTAGCAATATTTTGACGTTTATCATCCCCTTTTCCTTTATTTGATTTAAACAAAATATCATCGAATTAGGCAATATTTTGCCGTTTTCCACGTTTTTGTGAATTTTCAGTCCATGGGTATTAATTCATATATATACGATAAAAATGATGCAAACACATAATTGATTAGATAATAACCTTAAATACTTCATTTTCAATCAACTATTTTTTCTCGTTAAAATACTGAGTAAGATATTGAAAGGGGGAGAAGTTCTGATTTTATTGCATACATCGACGTTTCAGCCGGAATAGAGCGGTTTTCGTGTACATCTTCCATCGGTAATATAAACGGAAAATCAGGAACATTTTAGTTAATTCTAATGAAAACACATTGATTTTTATCATTTGTATTGGAAACAACATTGTCATATGTCTTTTCTTGGATCTAAATAATACGAAACCTCGCTCTATGATTTTAATTTAAAATCCTCAAATATGGTTATATAGTGACTTTTTCACGTTAATCATGTAGTTTGATATTACGCAAATATATTCATTTTTACCAATATTTCGATACTATTTCATGTAGTATCACGATATGTGATTTGGCCTTCAAATCTCAGAATTTCGCATAATATTGCATTTTAAGCAAGTTTTCTTGCATTTTGTTTCGTACGAAAAATCATCGAATATAGCAATATTTTTTCGTTAATCATCTCCTTTTCCTTCATGTGATTTAAACAAAATATTATCGAATTAGGCAATATTTTGCCGTTTTCCACGTTTTTGTGAATTTTCAGTCCATGGGTTTTAATTCATACATATACGATAAAAATGATGCAGACACATAATTGATTAGACAATAACCTTAAATACTTCATTTTCAATCAACTATTTCTTTATCGTTAAAATACTGAGTAAGATATTGAAAGGGGGGAGAAGTTCTGATTTTATTGCATATAACGACGTTTCAGCCGGAATAGAGCGGTTTTCGTGTACATCTTCCATCGGTAATATAAACGGAAAATCAGGAACATTTTAGTTAATTCTAATGAAAACACTTTGATTTTTATCATTTGTATTGGAAACAACATTGTCATATGTCTTTTCTTGGATCCAAATAATACGAAACCTCGCTCTATGATTCAAAGTTAAAATCCTCAAATATGGTTAAATAGTGACTTTTTTCACGTTTTTCATGTAGTTTGATATTACGTAAATATATTCATTTTTACCATTATTTCGATACTATTTCATGTAGTATCACGATATGTGATTTGGCCTTGAAATCTCAGAATTTCGCATAATATTGCATTTTAAGCAAGTTTTCTTGCATTTTGTTTCGTACGAAAAATCATCGAATTTAGCAATATTTTGACGTTTATCATCCCATTTTCCTTCATGTGATTTAAACAAAATATCATCGAATTAGGCAATATTTTGCCGTTTTTCAACGTTTTTGTGAATTTTCCGTCCATGGGTATTAATTCATATATATACGATAAAAATGATGCAAACACATAATTGATTAGATAATAACCTTAAATACTTCATTTTCAATCAACTATTTGTTTCTCGTTAAAATACTGAGTAAGATATTGAAAAGGGGAGAAGTTCTGTTTTTATTGCATATATCGACGTTTCAGCCGGAATAGAGCGATTTTCGTGTACATCTTCCATCGGTAATATAAACGGAAAATCAAGAACATTATAGTTAATTCTAATGAAAACACATTGTTTTTTATCATTTGTATTGGAAACAACATTGTCATATGTCTTTTCTTGGATCTAAATAATACGAAACCTCGCTCTATGATTTGTAGTTAAAATCCTCAAATATGGTAAAATAGTAACTTTTTCACGTTAATCATGTAGTTTGATATTACGCAAATATATTCTTTTTTATCAATATTCCGATACTATTTCATGTAGTATCACGATATGTGATTTGCCCTTCAAATCTCAGAATTTCGCGTAATATTGCATTTTAAGCAAGTTTTCTTGCATTTTGTTTCGTACGAAAAATCATCGAATTTAGCAATATTTTGACGTTTATCATTCCCTTTTCCTTCATGTGATTTAAACAAAATATCATCGAATTAGGCAATATTTTGCCGTTTTTCCACGTTTTTGTGAATTTTCAGTCCATGGGTACTAATTCATATATATACGATAAAAATGATGCAAACACATAAATGATTACATAATAACCTTAAATACTTCATTTTCAATCAACTATTTCTTTCTCGTTAAAATACTGAGTAAGATATTGAAAAGGGGAGAAGTTCTGTTTTTATTGCATATATCGACGTTTCAGCCGGAGTAGAGCGATTTTCGTGTACATTTTCCATCGGTAATATAAACGGAAAATCAGGAACATTTTAGTTAATTCTAATGAAAACTCATTGATTTTTATCATTTGTATTGGAAACAACATTGTCATATGTCTTTTCTTGGATCTAAATAATACGAAACCTCGCTCTATGATTTGTAGGTAAAATCCTCAAATATGGTAAAATAGTAACTTTTTCACGTTAATCATGTAGTTTGATATTACGCAAATATATTCTTTTTTATCAATATTCCGATACTATTTCATGTAGTATCACGATATGTGATTTGCCCTTCAAATCTCAGAATTTCGCGTAATATTGCATTTTAAGCAAGTTTTCTTGCATTTTGTTTCGTACGAAAAATCATCGAATTTAGCAATATTTTGACGTTTATCATTCCCTTTTCCTTCATGTGATTTAAACAAAATATCATCGAATTAGGCAATATTTTGCCGTTTTTCCACGTTTTTGTGAATTTTCAGTCCATGGGTACTAATTCATATATATACGATAAAAATGATGCAAACACATAAATGATTAGATAATAACCTTAAATACTTCATTTTCAATCAACTATTTCTTTCTCGTTAAAATACTGAGTAAGATATTGAAAAGGGGAGAAGTTCTGTTTTTATTGCATATATCGACGTTTTAGCCGGAGTAGAGCGATTTTCGTGTACATTTTCCATCGGTAATATAAACGGAAAATCAGGAACATTTTAGTTAATTCTAATGAAAACTCATTGATTTTTATCATTTGTATTGGAAACAACATTGTCATATGTCTTTTCTTGGATCTAAATAATACGAAACCTCGCTCTATGATTTGAAGTTAAAATCCTCAAATATGGTTATATAGTGACTTTTTCACGTTAATCATGTAGTTTGATATTACGCAAATATATTCATTTTTACCAATATTTCGATACTATTTCATGTAGTATCACGATATGTGATTTGGCCTTCAAATCTCAGAATTTCGCATAATATTGCATTTTAAGCAAGTTTTCTTGCATTTTGTTTCGTACGAAAAATCATCGAATTTAGCAATATTTTGACGTTTATCATCCCCTTTTCCTTTATTTGATTTAAACAAAATATCATCGAATTAGGCAATATTTTGCCGTTTTCCACGTTTTTGTGAATTTTCAGTCCATGGGTATTAATTCATATATATACGATAAAAATGATGCAAACACATAATTGATTAGATAATAACCTTAAATACTTCATTTTCAATCAACTATTTTTTCTCGTTAAAATACTGAGTATGATATTGAAAGGGGGAGAAGTTCTGATTTTATTGCATACATCGACGTTTCAGCCGGAATAGAGCGGTTTTCGTGTACATCTTCCATCGGTAATATAAACGGAAAATCAGGAACATTTTAGTTAATTCTAATGAAAACACATTGATTTTTATCATTTGTATTGGAAACAACATTGTCATATGTCTTTTCTTGGATCTAAATAATACGAAACCTCGCTCTATGATTTGAATTTAAAATCCTCAAATATGGTTATATAGTGACTTTTTCACGTTAATCATGTAGTTTGATATTACGCAAATATATTCATTTTTACCAATATTTCGATACTATTTCATGTAGTATCACGATATGTGATTTGGCCTTCAAATCTCAGAATTTCGCATAATATTGCATTTTAAGCAAGTTTTCTTGCATTTTGTTTCGTACGAAAAATCATCGAATTTAGCAATATTTTGACGTTTATCATCCCCTTTTCCTTTACTTGATTTAAACAAAATATCATCGAATTAGGCAATATTTTGCCGTTTTCCACGTTTTTGTGAATTTTCAGTCCATGGGTATTAATTCATATATATACGATAAAAATGATGCAAACACATAATTGATTAGATAATAACCTTAAATACTTCATTGCAATCATCTATTTGTTTCTCGTTAAAATACTGAGTAAGATATTGAAAAGGGGAGAAGTTCGGTTTTTATTGCATATATCGACGTTTCAGCAGGATTAGAGCGGTTTTACGTGATTCACGTTAATCATGTAGTTTGATATTACGCAAATATATTCATTTTTACCAATATTCCGATAATATTTCATGTAGTATCACGATATGTGATTTGGCCTTCATATCACAGAATTTCGCATAATATTGCATTTTAAGCAAGTTTTCTTGCATTTTGTTTCGTACGAAAAATCATCGAATATAGCAATATTTTGACGTTTATCATCCCCTTTTCCTTCATGTGATTTAAACAAAATATCATCGAATTAGGCAATATTTTGCCGTTTTTCCACGTTTTTGTGAATTTTCCGTCCATGGGTATTAATTCATATATATACGATAAAAATGATGCAAACACATAATTGATTAGATAATAACCTTAAATACTTCATTTTCAATCAACTATTTGTTTCTCGTTAAAATACTGAGTAAGATATTGAAAAGGGGAGAAGTTCTGTTTTTATTGCATATATCGACGTTTCAGCCGGAATAGAGCGATTTTCGTGTACATCTTCCATCGGTAATATAAACGGAAAATCAAGAACATTATAGTTAATTCTAATGAAAACACATTGTTTTTTATCATTTGTATTGGAAACAACATTGTCATATGTCTTTTCTTGGATCTAAATAATACGAAACCTCGCTCTATGATTTGTAGGTAAAATCCTCAAATATGGTAAAATAGTAACTTTTTCACGTTAATCATGTAGTTTGATATTACGCAAATATATTCTTTTTTATCAATATTCCGATACTATTTCATGTAGTATCACGATATGTGATTTGCCCTTCAAATCTCAGAATTTCGCGTAATATTGCATTTTAAGCAAGTTTTCTTGCATTTTGTTTCGTACGAAAAATCATCGAATTTAGCAATATTTTGACGTTTATCATTCCCTTTTCCTTCATGTGATTTAAACAAAATATCATCGAATTAGGCATTATTTTGCCGTTTTTCCACGTTTTTGTGAATTTTCAGTCCATGGGTACTAATTCATATATATACGATAAAAATGATGCAAACACATAAATGATTAGATAATAACCTTAAATACTTCATTTTCAATCAACTATTTCTTTCTCGTTAAAATACTGAGTAAGATATTGAAAAGGGGAGAAGTTCTGTTTTTATTGCATATATCGACGTTTCAGCCGGAGTAGAGCGATTTTCGTGTACATTTTCCATCGGTAATATAAACGGAAAATCAGGAACATTTTAGTTAATTCTAATGAAAACTCATTGATTTTTATCATTTGTATTGGAAACAACATTGTCATATGTCTTTTCTTGGATCTAAATAATACGAAACCTCGCTCTATGATTTGAAGTTAAAATCCTCAAATATGGTTATATAGTGACTTTTTCACGTTAATCATGTAGTTTGATATTACGCAAATATATTCATTTTTACCAATATTTCGATACTATTTCATGTAGTATCACGATATGTGATTTGGCCTTCAAATCTCAGAATTTCGCATAATATTGCATTTTAAGCAAGTTTTCTTGCATTTTGTTTCGTACGAAAAATCATCGAATTTAGCAATATTTTGACGTTTATCATCCCCTTTTCCTTTATTTGATTTAAACAAAATATCATCGAATTAGGCAATATTTTGCCGTTTTCCACGTTTTTGTGAATTTTCAGTCCATGGGTATTAATTCATATATATACGATAAAAATGATGCAAACACATAATTGATTAGATAATAACCTTAAATACTTCATTTTCAATCAACTATTTTTTCTCGTTAAAATACTGAGTAAGATATTGAAAGGGGGAGAAGTTCTGATTTTATTGCATACATCGACGTTTCAGCCGGAATAGAGCGGTTTTCGTGTACATCTTCCATCAATAATATAAACGGAAAATCAGGAACATTTTAGTTAATTCTAATGAAAACACATTGATTTTTATCATTTGTATTGGAAACAACATTGTCATATGTCTTTTCTTGGATCTAAATAATACGAAACCTCGCTCTATGATTTGAATTTAAAATCCTCAAATATGGTTATATAGTGACTTTTTCACGTTAATCATGTAGTTTGATATTACGCAAATATATTCATTTTTACCAATATTTCGATACTATTTCATGTAGTATCACGATATGTGATTTGACCTTCAAATCTCAGAATTTCGCATAATATTGCATTTTAAGCAAGTTTTCTTGCATTTTGTTTCGTACGAAAAATCATCGAATATAGCAATATTTTTTCGTTAATCATCTCCTTTTCCTTCATGTGATTTAAACAAAATATTATCGAATTAGGCAATATTTTGCCGTTTTCCACGTTTTTGTGAATTTTCAGTCCATGGGTTTTAATTCATACATATACGATAAAAATGATGCAGACACATAATTGATTAGACAATAACCTTAAATACTTCATTTTCAATCAACTATTTCTTTATCGTTAAAATACTGAGTAAGATATTGAAAGGGGGAGAAGTTCTGATTTTATTGCATATAACGACGTTTCAGCCGGAATAGAGCGGTTTTCGTGTACATTTTCCATCGGTAATATAAACGGAAAATCAGGAACATTTTAGTTAATTCTAATGAAAACACTTTGATTTTTATCATTTGTATTGGAAACAACATTGTCATATGTCTTTTCTTGGATCCAAATAATACGAAACCTCGCTCTATGATTTAAAGTTAAAATCCTCAAATATGGTTAAATAGTGACTTTTTTCACGTTTTTCATGTAGTTTGATATTACGTAAATATATTCATTTTTACCATTATTTCGATACTATTTCATGTAGTATCACGATATGTGATTTGGCCTTGAAATCTCAGAATTTCGCATAATATTGCATTTTAAGCAAGTTTTCTTGCATTTTGTTTCGTACGAAAAATCATCGAATTTAGCAATATTTTGACGTTTATCATCCCCTTTTCCTTCATGTGATTTAAACAAAATGTCATCGAATTAGGCAATATTTTGCCGTTTTTCCACGTTTTTGTAAATTTTCAGTCCATGGGTTTTAATTCATACATATACGATAAAAGTGATGCAGACACGTAATTGATTAGACAATAACCTTAAATACTTCATTTTCAATCATCTATTTGTTTCTCGTTAAAATACTGAGTAAGATATTGAAAAGGGGAGAAGTTCTGTTTTTATTGCATTTATCGACGTTTCAGCCGGAATAGAGCGATTTTCGTGTACATTTTCCATCGGTAATATAAACGGAAAATCAGGAACATTTTAGTTAATTCTAATGAAAACTCATTGATTTTTATCATTTGTATTGGAAACAACATTGTCATATGTCTTTTCTTGGATCTAAATAATACGAAACCTCGCTCTATGATTTGAAGTTAAAATCCTCAAATATGGTTATATAGTGACTTTTTCACGTTAATCATGTAGTTTGATATTACGCAAATATATTCATTTTTACCAATATTCCGATACTATTTCATGTAGTATCACGATATGTGATTTGCCCTTCAAATCTCAGAATTTCGCGTAATATTGCATTTTAAGCAAGTTTTCTTGCATTTTGTTTCGTACGAAAAATCATCGAATTTAGCAATATTTTGACGTTTATCATTCCCTTTTCCTTCATGTGATTTAAACAAAATATCATCGAATTAGGCATTATTTTGCCGTTTTTCCACGTTTTTGTGAATTTTCAGTCCATGGGTACTAATTCATATATATACGATAAAAATGATGCAAACACATAAATGATTAGATAATAACCTTAAATACTTCATTTTCAATCAACTATTTCTTTCTCGTTAAAATACTGAGTAAGATATTGAAAAGGGGAGAAGTTCTGTTTTTATTGCATATATCGACGTTTCAGCCGGAGTAGAGCGATTTTCGTGTACATTTTCCATCGGTAATATAAACGGAAAATCAGGAACATTTTAGTTAATTCTAATGAAAACTCATTGATTTTTATCATTTGTATTGGAAACAACATTGTCATATGTCTTTTCTTGGATCTAAATAATACGAAACCTCGCTCTATGATTTGAAGTTAAAATCCTCAAATATGGTTATATAGTGACTTTTTCACGTTAATCATGTAGTTTGATATTACGCAAATATATTCATTTTTACCAATATTTCGATACTATTTCATGTAGTATCACGATATGTGATTTGGCCTTCAAATCTCAGAATTTCGCATAATATTGCATTTTAAGCAAGTTTTCTTGCATTTTGTTTCGTACGAAAAATCATCGAATTTAGCAATATTTTGACGTTTATCATCCCCTTTTCCTTTATTTGATTTAAACAAAATATCATCGAATTAGGCAATATTTTGCCGTTTTCCACGTTTTTGTGAATTTTCAGTCCATGGGTATTAATTCATATATATACGATAAAAATGATGCAAACACATAATTGATTAGATAATAACCTTAAATACTTCATTTTCAATCAACTATTTTTTCTCGTTAAAATACTGAGTAAGATATTGAAAGGGGGAGAAGTTCTGATTTTATTGCATACATCGACGTTTCAGCCGGAATAGAGCGGTTTTCGTGTACATCTTCCATCAATAATATAAACGGAAAATCAGGAACATTTTTGTTAATTCTAATGAAAACACATTGATTTTTATCATTTGTATTGGAAACAACATTGTCATATGTCTTTTCTTGGATCTAAATAATACGAAACCTCGCTCTATGATTTGAATTTAAAATCCTCAAATATGGTTATATAGTGACTTTTTCACGTTAATCATGTAGTTTGATATTACGCAAATATATTCATTTTTACCAATATTTCGATACTATTTCATGTAGTATCACGATATGTGATTTGGCCTTTAAATCTCAGAATTTCGCATAATATTGCATTTTAAGCAAGTTTTCTTGCATTTTGTTTCGTACGAAAAATCATCGAATATAGCAATATTTTTTCGTTAATCATCTCCTTTTCCTTCATGTGATTTAAACAAAATATTATCGAATTAGGCAATATTTTGCCGTTTTCCACGTTTTTGTGAATTTTCAGTCCATGGGTTTTAATTCATACATATACGATAAAAATGATGCAGACACATAATGATTAGATAATAACCTTAAATACTTCATTTTCAATCAACTATTTCTTTCTCGTTAAAATACTGAGTAAGATATTGAAAGGGGAGAAGTTCTGATTTTTATTGCATATATCGACGTTTCAGCCGGACTAGAGCGATTTTCGTGTACATTTTCCATCGGTAATATAAACGGAAAATCAGGAACATTTTAGTTAATTCTAATGAAAACACATTGATTTTTATCATTTGTATTGGAAACAACATTGTCATATGTCTTTCTTGGATCTAAATAATACGAAACCTCGCTCTATGATTTGAAAGTTAAAATCCTCAAATATGGTTAATATAGTGACTTTTTCACGTTATATCATGTAGTTTGATATTACGTAAATATATTCATTTTTACCAATATTTCGATACTATTTCATGTAGTATCACGATATGTGATTGGCCTTCAAATCTCAGAATTTCGCATAATATTGCATTTTAAGCAAGTTTTCTTGCATTTTGTTCGTACGAAAAATCATCGAATTTAGCAATATTTTGACGTTTATCATCCCCTTTTCCTTCATGTGATTTAAACAAAATTATCATCGAATTAGGCAATATTTTGCCGTTTTCCACGTTTTTGTGAATTTTCAGTCCATGGGTATTAATTCATATATATACGATAAAAATGATGCAAACACATAATTGATTAGATAATAACCTTAAATACTTCATTTTCAATCAACTATTTGTTTCTCGTTAAAATACTGAGTAAGATATTGAAAGGGGGAGAAGTTCTGATTTTTATTGCATATATCGACGTTTCAGCCGGAATAGAGCGGTTTCGTGTACATCTTCCATCGGTAATATAAACGGAAAATCAGAACATTTATAGTTAATTCTAATGAAAACACATTGATTTTTATCATTTGTATTGGAAACAACATTGTCATATGTCCTTTTCTTGGATCTAAATAATACGAAACCTCGCTCTATGATTTGTAAGGTAAAATCCTCAAATATGGTATAATATAGTAACTTTTTCACGTTAATCATGTAGTTTGATATTACGCAAATATATTCATTTTTACCATATTCCGATACTATTTCATGTAGTATCACGATATGTGATTTGCCCTTCAAATCTCAGAATTTCGCATAATATTGCATTTTAAGCAAGTTTTCTTGCATTTTGTTTCGTACGAAAAATCATCGAATTTAGCAATATTTTGACGTTTATCATCCCCCTTTTCCTTTACTTGATTTAAACAAAATATCATCGAATTAGGCAATATTTTGCCGTTTTTCCACGTTTTTGTGAATTTTCAGTCCATGGGTATTAACTTCATATATATACGATAAAATGATGCAAAAACATAATTGATTAGATAATAACCTTAAATACTTCATTTTCAATCATCTATTTGTTTCTCGTTAAAATACTGAGTAAGATATTGAAAAGGGGAGAAGTTCTGTTTTATTGCATATATCGACGTTCAGCCGGATAGAGCGATTTTTCGTGTACATCTTCCTCGGTAATATAAACGGAAAATCAAGAACTTATAGTTAATTCTAATGAAAACACTTGTTTTTATCATTTGTATTGGAAACAACATTGTCATATGTCTTTTCTTGGATCTAAATAATACGAAACCTCGCTCTATGATTTGTAGGTAAATCCTCAAATATGGTAAAATAGTAACTTTTTTCACGTTATCATGTGTTTGATATTACGCAAATATATTCTTTTTATCAATATTCCGATACTATTTCATGTAGTATCACGATATGTGATTGGCCCTTCAAATCTCAGAATTTCGCGTAAATATTGCATTTTAATCAGTTTTCTTGCATTTTGTTTCGTACGAAAAATCATCGATTTAGCAATATTTTGACGTTTATCATTCCCTTTTCCTTCATGTGATTTAAACAAAATATCATCGAATTAGTGCAATATTTTGCCGTTTTTCCACGTTTTTGTGAATTTTCAGTCCATGGTAATTAATTCATATATATACGATAAAAATGATGCAAACACATAATTGATTAGATAATAACCTTAAATACTTCATTTTCAATCAACTATTTGTTTCTCGTTAAAATACTGAGTAAGATATTAGAAAAGGGGAGAAGTTCTGTTTTATTGCATATATCGACGTTTCAGCCGGGAATAGAGCGATTTTCGTGTACATCTCCATCGGTAATATAAACGGAAAATCAAGAACATTATAGTTAATTCTAATGAAAACACATTGTTTTTTTATCATTTGTATTGGAAACAACATTGTCATATGTCTTTTCTTGGATCTAAATAATACGAAACCTCGCTCTATGATTTGTAGGTAAAATCCTCAAATATGGTTAAAATAGTGAACTTTTTCACGTTAATCATGTAGTTTGATATTACGCAAATATATTTCATTTTTACCAATATTTCCGATACTATTTCATGTAGTATCACGATATGTGATTTTGCCTTCAAATCTCAGAATTTCGCAGTAATATTGCATTTTAAGCAAGTTTTCTTGCATTTTGTTTCGTACGAAAAATCATCGAATTTAGCAATATTTTGACGTTTATCATCCCCATTTTCCTTTATTTGATTTAAACAAAATATCATCGAATTAGGCAATATTTTGCCGTTTTCCACGTTTTTTGTGAATTTTCAGTCCATGGGTATTAATTCATATATATACGATAAAAATGATGCAAACACATAATTGATTAGATAATAACCTTAAATACTTCATTTTCAATCAACTATTTTTTCTCGTTAAAATACTGAGTAAGATATTGAAAAGGGGGAGAAGTCTGATTTTATTGCATACATCGACGTTTCAGCCGGAATAGAGCGGTTTTCGTGTGCATCTTCCATCGGTAATATAAACGGAAAATCAGGAACATTTTAGTTAATTCTAATGAAAACACATTGATTTTTATCATTTGTATTGGAAACAACATTGTCATATGTCTTTTCTTGGATCTAAATAATACGAAACCTCGCTCTATGATTTGAAGTTAAAATCCTCAATATGGTTATATAGTGACTTTTTCACGTTAATCATGTAGTTTGATATTACGCAAATATATTCATTTTTACCAATATTTCGATACTATTTCATGTAGTATCACGATATGTGATTTGGCCTTCAAATCTCAGAATTTCGCATAATATTGCATTTTAAGCAGTTTTCTTGCATTTTGTTTCGTACCAAAAATCATCGAATTTAGCAATATTTTGACGTTATCATCCCCTTTTCCTTTACTTGATTTAAACAAAATATCATCGAATTAGGCAATATTTTGCCGTTTTCCACGTTTTTGTGAATTTTCAGTCCATGGGTATTAATTCATATATATACGATAAAAATGATGCAAACACATAATTGATTAGATAATAACCTTAAATACTTCATTGCAATCATCTATTTGTTTCTCGTTAAAATACTGAGTAGATATAGAAAAGGGGAGAAGTTCGGTTTTTATTGCATATATCGACGTTTCAGCCGGATTAGAGCGGTTTTTACGTGATTCACGTTAATCATGTAGTTTGATATTACGCAAATATATTCATTTTTACCAATATTCCGATACTATTTCATGTAGTATCACGATATGTGATTTGGCCTTCATATCACAGAATTTCGCATAATATTGCATTTTAAGCAAGTTTTCTTGCATTTTGTTTCGTACGAAAAATCATCGAATATAGCAATATTTTGACGTTTATCATTCCCTTTTCCTTCATGTGATTTAAACAAAATATCATCGAATTAGGCAATATTTTGCCGTTTTTCCACGTTTTTTTGTGAATTTTCAGTCCATGGGTACTAATTCATATATATACGATAAAAATGATGCAAACACATAATGATTAGATAATAACCTTAAATACTTCATTTTCAATCAACTATTTGTTTCTCGTTAAAATACTGAGTAAGATATTAAAAAGGGGAGAAGTTCTGTTTTTATTGCATATATCGACGTTTCAGCCGGAATAGAGCGATTTTCGTGTACATCTTCCATCGGTAATATAAACGGAAAATCAAGAACATTATAGTTAATTCTAATGAAAACACATTGTTTTTTATCATTTGTATTGGAAACAACATTGTCATATGTCTTTTCTTGGATCTAAATAATACGAAACCTCGCTCTATGATTTGTAGGTAAAATCCTCAAATATGGTAAAATAGTAACTTTTTCACGTAATCATGTAGTTTGATATTACGCAAATATATTCTTTTTTATCAATATTCCGATACTATTTCATGTAGTATCACGATATGTGATTTGCCCTTCAAATCTCAGAATTTTCGCGTAATATTGCATTTTAAGCAAGTTTCTTGCATTTTGTTTCGTACGAAAAATCATCGAATTTAGCAATATTTTGACGTTTATCATTCCCATTTCCTTCATGTGATTTAAACAAAATATCATCGAATTAGGCAATATTTTGCCGTTTTTCCACGTTTTTGTGAATTTCAGTCCATGGGTACTAATTCATATATATACGATAAAAATGATGCAAACACATAAATGATTAGATAATAACCTTAAATACTTCATTTTCAATCAACTATTTCTTTCTCGTTAAAATACTGAGTAAGATATTGAAAAGGGGAGAAGTTCTGTTTTTATTGCATATATCGACGTTTCAGCCGGAGTAGAGCGATTTTCGTGTACATTTTCCATCGGTAATATAAACGGAAAATCAGGAACATTTTAGTTAATTCTAATGAAAACTCATTGATTTTTATCATTTGTATTGGAAACAACATTGTCATATGTCTTTTCTTGGATCTAAATAATACGAAACCTCGCTCTATGATTTGAAGTTAAAATCCTCAAATATGGTTATATAGTGACTTTTTCACGTTAATCATGTAGTTTGATATTACGCAAATATATTCATTTTTACCAATATTTCGATACTATTTCATGTAGTATCACGATATGTGATTTGGCCTTCAAATCTCAGAATTTCGCATAATATTGCATTTTAAGCAAGTTTTCTTGCATTTTGTTTCGTACGAAAAATCATCGAATTTAGCAATATTTTGACGTTTATCATCCCCTTTTCCTTTATTTGATTTAAACAAAATATCATCGAATTAGGCAATATTTTGCCGTTTTCCACGTTTTTGTGAATTTTCAGTCCATGGGTATTAATTCATATATATACGATAAAAATGATGCAAACACATAATTGATTAGATAATAACCTTAAATACTTCATTTTCAATCAACTATTTTTTCTCGTTAAAATACTGAGTAAGATATTGAAAGGGGAGAAGTTCTGATTTTATTGCATTATACATCGACGTTCAGCCGGAATAGAGCGGTTTCGTGTACATCTTTCCATCGGTAATATAAACGGAAAATCAGGAACATTTAGTTAATTCTAATGAATAACACATTGATTTTTTATCATTTGTATTGGAAACAACATTGTCATATGTCTTTTCTTGGATCTAAATAATACGAAACCTCGCTCTATGATTTGAAGTTAAAATCCTCAAATATGGTTATATAGTGACTTTTTCACGTTAATCATGTAGTTTGATATTACGCAAATATATTCATTTTTACCAATATTTCGATACTATTTCATGTAGTATCACGATATGTGATTTGACCTTCAAATCTCAGAATTTCGCATAATATTGCATTTAAGCAAGTTTTCTTGCATTTTGTTTCGTACGAAAAATCATCGAATATAGCAATATTTTTTCGTTAATCATCTCCTTTTCCTTCATGTGATTTAAACAAAATATTATCGAATTAGGCAATATTTTGCCGTTTTCCACGTTTTTGTGAATTTTCAGTCCATGGGTTTTAATTCATACATATACGATAAAAATGATGCAGACACATAATTGATTAGACAATAACCTTAAATACTTCATTTTCAATCAACTATTTCTTTATCGTTAAAATACTGAGTAAGATATTGAAAGGGGGGAGAAGTTCTGATTTTATTGCATATAACGACGTTTCAGCCGGAATAGAGCGGTTTTCGTGTACATTTTCCATCGGTAATATAAACGGAAAATCAGGAACATTTTAGTTAATTCTAATGAAAACACTTGATTTTTATCATTGTATTGGAAACAACATTGTCATATGTCTTTTCTTGGATCCAAATAATACGAAACCTCGCTCTATGATTTAAAGTTAAAATCCTCAAATATGGTTAAATAGTGACTTTTTCACGTTTTCATGTAGTTTGATATTACGTAATATATTCATTTTTACCATTATTTCGATACTATTTCATGTAGTATCACGATATGTGATTTGGCCTTGAAATCTCAGAATTTCGCATAATATTGCATTTTAAGCAAGTTTTCTTGCATTTTGTTTCGTACGAAAAATCATCGAATTTAGCAATATTTTGACGTTTATCATCCCCTTTTCCTTCATGTGATTTAAACAAAATGTCATCGAATTAGGCAATATTTTGCCGTTTTTCCACGTTTTTGTAAATTTTCAGTCCATGGGTTTTAATTCATACATATACGATAAAAGTGATGCAGACACGTAATTGATTAGACAATAACCTTAAATACTTCATTTTCAATCATCTATTTGTTTCTCGTTAAAATACTGAGTAAGATATTGAAAAGGGGAGAAGTTCTGTTTTTATTGCATTTATCGACGTTTCAGCCGGAATAGAGCGATTTTCGTGTACATTTTCCATCGGTAATATAAACGGAAAATCAGGAACATTTTAGTTAATTCTAATGAAAACTCATTGATTTTTATCATTTGTATTGGAAACAACATTGTCATATGTCTTTTCTTGGATCTAAATAATACGAAACCTCGCTCTATGATTTGAAGTTAAAATCCTCAAATATGGTTATATAGTGACTTTTTCACGTTAATCATGTAGTTTGATATTACGCAAATATATTCATTTTTACCAATATTCCGATACTATTTCATGTAGTATCACGATATGTGATTTGCCCTTCAAATCTCAGAATTTCGCGTAATATTGCATTTTAAGCAAGTTTTCTTGCATTTTGTTTCGTACGAAAAATCATCGAATTTAGCAATATTTTGACGTTATCATTCCCTTTTCCTTCATGTGATTTAAACAAAATATCATCGAATTAGGCATTATTTTGCCGTTTTTCCACGTTTTTGTGAATTTTCAGTCCATGGGTACTAATTCATATATATACGATAAAATGATGCAAACACATAAATGATTAGATAATAACCTTAAATACTTCATTTTCAATCAACTATTTCTTTCTCGTTAAAATACTGAGTAAGATATTGAAAAGGGAGAAGTTCTGTTTTTATTGCATATATCGACGTTTCAGCCGGAGTAGAGCGATTTTCGTGTACATTTTCCATCGGTAATATAAACGGAAAATCAGGAACATTTAGTTAATTCTAATGAAAACTCATTGATTTTTATCATTTGTATTGGAAACAACATTGTCATATGTCTTTTCTTGGATCTAAATAATACGAAACCTCGCTCTATGATTTGAAGTTAAAATCCTCAAATATGGTTATATAGTGACTTTTCACGTTAATCATGTAGTTTGATATTACGCAAATATATTCATTTTTACCAAATTTCGATACTATTTCATGTAGTATCACGATATGTGATTTGGCCTTCAAATCTCAGAATTTCGCATAATATTGCATTTTAAGCAAGTTTTCTTGCATTTTGTTTCGTACGAAAAATCATCGAATTTAGCAATATTTTGACGTTTATCATCCCCTTTTCCTTTATTTGATTTAAACAAAATATCATCGAATTAGGCAATATTTTGCCGTTTTCCACGTTTTGTGAATTTTCAGTCCATGGGTATTAATTCATATATATACGATAAAAATGATGCAAACACATAATTGATTAGATAATAACCTTAAATACTTCATTTTCAATCAACTATTTTTTCTCGTTAAAATACTGAGTAAGATATTGAAAGGGGGAGAAGTTCTGATTTTATTGCATACATCGACGTTTCAGCCGGAATAGAGCGGTTTTCGTGTACATCTTCCATCAATAATATAAACGGAAAATCAGGAACATTTTTGTTAATTCTAATGAAAACACATTGATTTTTATCATTTGTATTGGAAACAACATTGTCATATGTCTTTTCTTGGATCTAAATAATACGAAACCTCGCTCTATGATTTGAATTTAAAATCCTCAAATATGGTTATATAGTGACTTTTTCACGTTAATCATGTAGTTTGATATTACGCAAATATATTCATTTTTACCAATATTTCGATACTATTTCATGTAGTATCACGATATGTGATTGGCCTTAAATCTCAGAATTTCGCATAATATTGCATTTTAAGCAAGTTTTCTTGCATTTTGTTTCGTACGAAAAATCATCGAATATAGCAATATTTTTTCGTTAATCATCTCTTTTCCTTCATGTGATTTAAACAAAATATTATCGAATTAGGCAATATTTTGCCGTTTTCCACGTTTTTGTGAATTTTCAGTCCATGGGTTTTAATTCATACATATACGATAAAAATGATGCAGACACATAATTGATTAGACAATAACCTTAAATACTTCATTTTCAATCAACTATTTCTTTATCGTTAAAATACTGAGTAAGATATTGAAAGGGGGGAGAAGTTCTGATTTTATTGCATATAACGACGTTTCAGCGGAATAGAGCGGTTTTCGTGTACATTTTCCATCGGTAATATAAACGGAAAATCAGGAACATTTTAGTTAATTCTAATGAAAACACTTTGATTTTTATCATTTGTATTGGAAACAACATTGTCATATGTCTTTTCTTGGATCCAAATAATACGAAACCTCGCTCTATGATTTAAAGTTAAAATCCTCAAATATGTTAAATAGTGACTTTTTTCACGTTTTTC
Organism: Procambarus clarkii; assembly: GCF_040958095.1. Lineage (NCBI taxonomy): Eukaryota > Metazoa > Arthropoda > Malacostraca > Decapoda > Cambaridae > Procambarus > Procambarus clarkii. The sequence continues at coordinate 100,272 of NW_027189701.1, forward strand.
ATGTAGTTTGATATTACGTAAATATATTCATTTTACCATTATTTCGATACTATTTCATGTAGTATCACGATATGTGATTTGGCCTTGAAATCTCAGAATTTCGCATAATATTGCATTTTAAGCAAGTTTTCTTGCATTTTGTTTCGTACGAAAAATCATCGAATTTAGCAATATTTTGACGTTTATCATCCCCTTTTCCTTCATGTGATTTAAACAAAATGTCATCGAATTAGGCAATATTTTGCCGTTTTTCCACGTTTTTGTGAATTTTCAGTCCATGGGTTTTAATTCATACATATACGATAAAAGTGATGCAGACACGTAATTGATTAGACAATAACCTTAAATACTTCATTTTCAATCATCTATTTGTTTCTCGTTAAAATACTGAGTAAGATATTGAAAAGGGGAGAAGTTCTGTTTTTATTGCATTTATCGACGTTTCAGCCGGAATAGAGCGATTTTCGTGTACATCTTCCATCGGTAATATAAACGGAAAATCAAGAACATTATAGTTAATTCTAATGAAACACATTGTTTTTTATCATTTGTATTGGAAACAACATTGTCATATGTCTTTTCTTGGATCTAAATAATACGAAACCTCGCTCTATGATTTGTAGGTAAAATCCTCAAATATGGTAAAATAGTAACTTTTTCACGTTAATCATGTAGTTTGATATTACGCAAATATATTCTTTTTTATCAATATTCCGATACTATTTCATGTAGTATCACGATATGTGATTTGCCCTTCAAATCTCAGAATTTCGCGTAATATTGCATTTTAAGCAAGTTTTCTTGCATTTTGTTTCGTACGAAAAATCATCGAATTTAGCAATATTTTGACGTTTATCATCCCCTTTTCCTTCATGTGATTTAAACAAAATATCATCGAATTAGGCAATATTTTGCCGTTTTTCCACGTTTTTGGGAATTTTCAGTCCATGGGTATTAATTCATATATATACGATAAAAATGATGCAAACACATAATTGATTAGATAATAACCTTAAATACTTCATTTTCAATCATCTATTTGTTTCTCGTTAAAATACTGAGTAAGATATTGAAAAGGGGAGAAGTTCTGTTTTTATTGCATTTATCGACGTTTCAGCCGGAATAGAGCGATTTTCGTGTACATCTTTCATCGGTAATATAAACGGAAAACCAGGAACATTTTAGTTAATTCTAATGAAAACACTTTGATTTTTATCATTTGTATTGGAAACAACATTGTCATATGTCTTTTTGGATCCAAATAATACGAAACCTCGCTCTATGATTTAAAGTTAAAATCCTCAAATATGGTTAAATAGTTACTTTTTTCAGGTTTTTCATGTAGTTTGATATTACGTAAATATATTCATTTTTACCATTATTTCGATACTATTTCATGTAGTATCACGATATGTGATATGGCCTTGAAATCTCAGAATTTCGCATAATATTGCATTTTAAGCAAGTTTTCTTGCATTTTGTTTCGTACGAAAAATCATCGAATTTAGCAATATTTTGACGTTTATCATCCCCTTTTCCTTCATGTGATTTAAACAAAATATCATCGAATTAGGCAATATTTTGCCGTTTTTCCACGTTTTTGTGAATTTTCCGTCCATGGGTATTAATTCATATATATACGATAAAAATGATGCAACACATAATTGATTAGATAATAACCTTAAATACTTCATTTTCAATCAACTATTTGTTTCTCGTTAAAATACTGAGTAAGATATTGAAAAGGGGAGAAGTTCTGTTTTTATTGCATATATCGACGTTTCAGCCGGAATAGAGCGATTTTCGTGTGCATCTTCCATCGGTAATATAAACGGAAAATCAAGAACATTATAGTTAATTCTAATGAAAACATTGTTTTTTATCATTTGTATTGAAACAACATTGTCATATGTCTTTTCTTGATCTAAATAATACGAAACCTCGCTCTATGATTTGTAGGTAAAATCCTCAAATATGGTAAAATAGTAATTTTTTCACGTTAATCATGTAGTTTGATATTACGCAAATATTTTCTTTTTTATCAATATTCCGATACTATTTCATGTAGTATCACGATATGTGATTTGCCCTTCAAATCTCAGAATTCGCGTAATATTGCATTTTAAGCAAGTTTCTTGCATTTTGTTTCGTACGAAAAATCATCGAATTTAGCAATATTTTGACGTTTATCATTCCCTTTTCCTTCATGTGATTTAAACAAAATATCATCGAATTAGGCATTATTTGCCGTTTTTCCACGTTTTGTGAATTTTCAGTCCATGGGTACTAATTCATATATATACGATAAAAATGATGCAAACACATAAATGATTAGATAATAACCTTAAATACTTCATTTTCAATCAACTATTTCTTCTCTCGTTAAAATACTGAGTAAGATATTAAAAAGGGAGAAGTTCTGTTTTTATTGCATATATCGACGTTTCAGCCGGAGTAGAGCGATTTTCGTGTACATTTTCCATCGGTAATATAAACGGAAAATCAGGAACATTTTAGTTAATTCTAATGAAAACTCATTGATTTTTATCATTTGTATTGGAAACAACATTGTCATATGTCTTTTCTTGGATCTAAATAATACGAAACCTCGCTCTATGATTTGAAGTTAAAATCCTCAAATATGGTTATATAGTGACTTTTTCACGTTAATCATGTATTTTGATATTACGCAAATATATTCATTTTTACCAATATTTCGATACTATTTCATGTAGTATCACGATATGTGATTTGGCCTTCAAATCTCAGAATTTCGCATAATATTGCATTTTAAGTAAGTTTCTTGCATTTTGTTTCGTACGAAAAATCATCGTATAGCAATATTTTTTCGTTAATCATCTCCTTTTCCTTCATGTGATTTAAACAAATATTATCGAATTAGGCAATATTTTGCCGTTTTCCACGTTTTGTGAATTTTCAGTCCATGGGTTTTAATTCATACATATCGATAAAAATGATGCAGACACATAATTGATTAGACAATAACCTTAAATACTTCATTTTCAATCAACTATTTCTTTATCGTTAAAATACTGAGTAAGATATCGAAAGGGGGGAGAAGTTCTGATTTTATTGCATATAACGACGTTTCAGCCGGAATAGAGCGGTTTTCGTGTACATTTTCCATCGGTAATATAAACGGAAAATCAGGAACATTTTAGTTAATTCTATGAAAACACTTTGATTTTTATCATTTGTATTGGAAACAACATTGTCATATGTCTTTTCTTGGATCCAAATAATACGAAACCTCGCTCTATGATTTAAAGTTAAAATCCTCAAATATGGTTAAATAGTGACTTTTTTCACGTTTTTCATGTAGTTGATATTACGTAAATATATTCATTTTTACCATTATTTCGATACTATTTCATGTAGTATCACGATATGTGATTTGGCCTTGAAATCTCAGAATTTCGCATAATATTGCATTTTAAGCAAGTTTTCTTGCATTTTGTTCGTACGAAAAATCATCGAATTTAGCAATATTTGACGTTTATCATCCCTTTTCCTTCATGTGATTTAAACAAAATGTCATCGAATTAGGCAATATTTTGCCGTTTTTCCACGTTTTTGTGAATTTTCAGTCCATGGGTTTAATTCATACATATACGATAAAAGTGATGCAGACACGTAATTGATTAGACAATAACCTTAAATACTTCATTTTCAATCATCTATTTGTTTCTCGTTAAAATACTGAGTAAGATATTGAAAAGGGGAGAAGTTCTGTTTTTATTGCATTTATCGACGTTTCAGCCGGAATAGAGCGATTTTCGTGTACATCTTCCATCGGTAATATAAACGGAAAATCAAGAACATTATAGTTAATTCTAATGAACACATTGTTTTTTATCATTTGTATTGGAAACAACATTGTCATATGTCTTTTCTTGGATCTAAATAATACGAAACCTCGCTCTATGATTTGTAGGTAAAATCCTCAAATATGGTAAAATAGTACTTTTCACGTTAATCATGTAGTTTGATATTACGCAAATATATTCTTTTTTATCAATATTCCGATACTATTTCATGTAGTATCACGATATGTGATTTGGCCTTGAAATCTCAGAATTTCGCATAATATTGCATTTTAAGCAAGTTTTCTTGCATTTTGTTTCGTACGAAAAATCATCGAATTTAGCAATATTTTGACGTTTATCATCCCCTTTTCCTTCATGTGATTTAAACAAAATATCATCGAATTAGGCAATATTTTGCCGTTTTTCCACGTTTTTGGGAATTTTCAGTCCATGGTATTAATTCATATATATACGATAAAAATGATGCAAACACATAATTGATTAGATAATAACCTTAAATACTTCATTTTCAATCATCTATTTGTTTCTCGTTAAAATACTGAGTAAGATATTGAAAAGGGGAGAAGTTCTGTTTTATATTGCATTTATCGACGTTTCAGCCGGAATAGAGCGATTTTCGTGTACATCTTTCATCGGTAATATAAACGGAAAACCAGGAACATTTTAGTTAATTCTAATGAAAACACTTTGATTTTTATCATTTGTATTGGAAACAACATTGTCATATGTCTTTTCTTGGATCCAAATAATACGAAACCTCGCTCTATGATTTAAAGTTAAAATCCTCAAATATGGTTAAATAGTTACTTTTTTCAGGTTTTTCATGTAGTTTGATATTACGTAAATATATTCATTTTTACCATTATTTCGATACTATTTCATGTAGTATCACGATATGTGATTTGGCCTTGAAATCTCAGAATTTCGCATAATATTGCATTTTAAGCAAGTTTTCTTGCATTTTGTTTCGTACGAAAAATCATCGAATTTAGCAATATTTTGACGTTTATCATCCCCTTTTCCTTCATGTGATTTAAACAAAATATCATCGAATTAGGCATAAATTTTGCCGTTTTCTACGTTTTGTGAATTTTCCGTCCATGGGTATTAATTCATATATATACGATAAAAATGATGCAAACACATAATTGATTAGATAATAACCTTAAATACTTCATTTTCAATCAACTATTTGTTTCTCGTTAAAATACTGAGTAAGATATTGAAAAGGGGAGAAGTTCTGTTTTATTGCATATATCGACGTTTCAGCCGGAATAGAGCGATTTTCGTGTACATCTTCCATCGGTAATATAAACGGAAAATCAAGAACATTATAGTTAATTCTAATGAAAACACATTGTTTTTTCATTTGTATTGGAAACAACATTGTCATATGTCTTTTCTTGGATCTAAATAATACGAAACCTCGCTCTATGATTTGTAGGTAAAATCCTCAAATATGGTAAAATAATAACTTTTTCACGTTAATCATGTAGTTTGATATTACGCAAATATATTCTTTTTTATCAATATTCCGATACTATTTCATGTAGTATCACGATATGTGATTTGCCCTTCAAATCTCAGAATTTCGCGTAATATTGCATTTTAAGCAAGTTTTCTTGCATTTTGTTTCGTACGAAAAATCATCGAATTTAGCAATATTTTGACGTTTATCATTCCCTTTTCCTTCATGTGATTTAAACAAAATATCATCGAATTAGGCATTATTTTGCCGTTTTTCCACGTTTTTGTGAATTTTCAGTCCATGGGTACTAATTCATATATATACGATAAAAATGATGCAAACACATAAATGATTAGATAATAACCTTAAATACTTCATTTTCAATCAACTATTTCTTTCTCGTTAAAATACTGAGTAAGATATTGAAAAGGGGAGAAGTTCTGTTTTTATTGCATATATCGACGTTTCAGCCGGAGTAGAGCGATTTTCGTGTACATTTTCCATCGGTAATATAAACGGAAAATCAGGAACATTTAGTTAATTCTAATGAAAACTCATTGATTTTTATCATTTGTATTGGAACAACATTGTCATATGTCTTTTCTTGGATCTAAATAATACGAAACCTCGCTCTATGATTTGAAGTTAAAATCCTCAAATATGGTTATATAGTGACTTTTTCACGTTAATCATGTATTTTGTATTACGCAAATATATTCATTTTTACCAATATTTCGATACTATTTCATGTAGTATCACGATATGTGATTTGGCCTTCAAATCTCAGAATTTCGCATAATATTGCATTTTAAGCAAGTTTTCTTTCATTTTGTTTCGTACGAAAAATCATCGAATTTAGCAATATTTTGACGTTTATCATCCCCTTTTCCTTTATTTGATTTAAACAAAATATCATCGAATTAGGCAATATTTTGCCGTTTTCCACGTTTTTGTGAATTTTCAGTCCATGGGTATTAATTCATATATATACGATAAAAATGATGCAAACACATAATTGATTAGATAATAACCTTAAATACTTCATTTTCAATCAACTATTTTTTCTCGTTAAAATACTGAGTAAGATTGAAAGGGGGAGAAGTTCTGATTTATTGCATACATCGACGTTTCAGCCGGAATAGAGCGGTTTTCGTGTACATCTTCCATCAATAATATAAACGGAAAATCAGGAACATTTTAGTTAATTCTAATGAAAACACATTGATTTTTATCATTTGTATTGGAAACAACATTGTCATATTTCTTTTCTGGATCTAAATAATACGAAACCTCGC
>NW_027189702.1:0-106876 GCF_040958095.1 Procambarus clarkii
CCCCCCCTGCAGTTTTCAAAATATCCCAAACATCCCAATTCGAGGCCTTAGCCATATTTTGGAGCCAAATTCTTGCACCATGCACGTATTCGTGGTTTGAAAATTACGACATTTTATACCCAACATATACTAAGTCCTGAAAGCGGCAGTGAGTCACATTTTGCACAAACTCTATTGCAGTTTTCGAAATATCCCAAATATCCAATTTCGAGGCATGAGCCATATTTTGGAGCCAAATTTTGGCTCTCTGCACGTATTCGCAGTTTGAAATAACGACTTTTTTATACCAACATACGCCAAATACTGAAAGCGGCAGTGAGTCACATTTTGCTCAAACTCCCTGCAGTTTTCAAAATATCCCAAACATCCCACTTTCAAGGCTTGAGCCATATTTTGGAGCCAAATTCAAGCTCTCTGCACGTATTCGCAGTTTGAAATTACTACTTTTTATACCCAACATATGCCAAGTTCTGTAAGCAGCGTTTGGTCATATTTGTCCCAACCCCCCCTGCAGTTTTCAAAATATCCCAAACTACCCAATTTCGAGGACTGAGCAATATTTTGGAGCCAAATTCTGGCTCTATGCACGTATTCGCAGTATGAAATTACGAATTTTTTATACCCAACATATGCCAAGTGTTGAAAGCGGCGTTTGGTTATATTTGTCCCAAACCTCCCAGCAGTTTTCAAAATATCCCAAACATCACAATATCGAGGCCTGAGCCATATTTTGGAGCCAAGATCTAGCTCTCTGCACGTAATCGCAGTTTGATATTACGATTTTTATACCCAACATATGCCAAGTACTGAAAGCGGCAGTGAGTCAAATTTTGCACAAACTCCAATGCAGTTTTCGAAATATCCCAAATATCCCAATTTCGAGGCCTGAGCCGTATTTTGGAGCCAAATTCTGGCTCTCTGCACGTATTCGCAGTTTGAAATTACAACTTTTTTATACCCAACATATGCCAAGTACTGAACGCGGCGTTTGGTCACATTTGTCCAAAACCCCCCCTGCAGTTTTCAAAATATCCCAAACATCCCAATTTCGAGGCCTGACCCATATTTTGGAGCCAAATTCTGGCTCTATGCACGTATTCGCGGTTTGAAATTACGGCATTTTATACCCAACATATGCCAAGTCCTGAAAGTGGCAGTGAGTCACATTTCGCACAAGCTCCCCTGCAGTTTTCGAAATATCTCAAATATCCCAATTTAGAGGCCTGAGCAATATTTTGGAGCCAAATTTTGGCTCTCTGCGCGTATTCAAAGTTTGAAATTACGACTTTTTATACCCAACTTATGCCAAGTACTGAAAGTGGCATTTGGTCAAATTTGTCCCAAACCTCCCTGCTGTTTTCAAAATATCCCAAACATCCCAATTTCGAGGCCTGAGCCATATTTTGGAGCCAAATTCTGGCTCTCTGCACGTATTCGAACTTTGAAATTACGACTTTTTATACCCAACATATGCCAAGTACTGAAAGTGGCATTTGGAAACATTTGTCCAAAACCCCCCCTGCAGTTTTCAAAATATCCCAAACATCCAATTTCGAGGCCTGAGCCATATTTTGGAGCCAAATTCTGGCTCTCTGCACATATTCGCAGTTTGAAATTACAACTTTTTTATACCCAACATATACCAAGTACTGAAAGTGGCATTTGGAAATATTTATCCAAAACCCCCCTGCAGTTTTCAAAATATCCCAAACATCCCAATTTCGAAGCCTGAGCCATATTTTGGAGCCAAATTCTGGTCCTATGCACGTATTCGCGGTTTGAAATTACGGCATTTTATACCCAACATATGCCAAGTCCTGAAAGCGGCAGTGAGTCACATTTTGCACAAACTCCCCTGCAGTTTTTCGAAATATCCCAAATATCCCAATTTTGAGGCCTGAACTATATTTTGGAGCCAAATTCTGGCTCTCTGCACGTATTCGAAGTTTGAAATTACGACTTTTTATACCCAACATATGCCAGGTACTGAAAGTGGCATTTGGTCAAATTTGTCCCAAACCTCCCTGCAGTTTTCAAAATATCCCAAAATTCCCAATTTCGAGTCCTGAGCCATATTTTGAAGACAAATTCTGGCTCTCTGCACGTATTCGAAGTTTGAAATTACGACTTTTTATACCCAACATATTCCAAGTACTGAACGCGGCGTTTGGTCACATTTGTCCAAAACCCCCCTGCAGTTTTCAAAATATCCCAAACATCCCAATTTTGAGGCCTGAGCTATATTTTGGAGCCAAATTCTGGCTCTCTGCGCGTATTCGAAGTTTGAAATTACGACTTTTTATACCCAACATATGCCAAGTACTGAAAGTGGCATTTGGAAACATTTGTCCAAAACCCCCCCTGCAGTTTTCAAAATATCCCAAACATCCAATTTCGAGGCCTGAGCCATATTTTGGAGTCAAATTCTGGCTCTCTGCACATATTCGCAGTTTGAAATAACAACTTTTTTATACCCAACATATACCAAGTACTGAAAGTGGCATTTGGAAACATTTGTCCAAAACCCCCCCTGCAGTTTTCAAAATATCCCAAACATCCCAATTTCGAGGCCTGAGCCATATTTTGGAGCCAAATTCTGGCCCTATGCACGTATTCGCGGTTTGAAATTACGGCATTTTATACCCAACATATGCCAAGTCCTGAAAGCGGCAGTGAGTCACATTTTGCAAAAACTCCCCCGCAGTTTTCGAAATATCCCAAATATCCCAATTTTGAGGCCTGAACTATATTTTGGAGCCAAATTCTGGCTCTCTGCACGTATTCGAAGTTTGAAATTACGACTTTTTATGCCCAACATATGCCAGGTACTGAAAGTGGCATTTGGTCAAATTTGTCCCAAACCTCCCTGCAGTTTTCAAAATATCCCAAAAATCCCAATTTCGAGTCCTGAGCCATATTTTGGAGACAAATTCTGGCTCTCTGCACGTATTCGAAGTTTGAAATTACGACTTTTTATACCCAACATATTCCAAGTACTGAAAGCGGCAATTGGTCACATTTGTCTCAATCCACACGGCATTTTTCAAAATATCCCAAACATCCCAATTTCGAGGCCTGAGCCATATTTTAGAGCCAAATTCTGGCTCTCTGCACGTATTCGAAGTTTGATATTACGACTTTTTATACCTAACATATGCTAAGTCCTGAAAGCGGGAGTTAGTCACATTTTGCACAAACTCTATTGCAGTTTTCGAAATATCCCAAACATCCCAATTTCGAGGCATGAGCTATATTTTGGAGCCAAATTTTGGCTCTCTGCACGTATTCGCAGTTTGAAATTACGACTTTTTATACCCAACATATGCTAAGTCCTGAAAGCGGGAGTTAGTCACATTTTGCACAAACTCCCTTGCAGTTTTCGAAATATCCCAAATATCCCAATTTCGAGGCCTGAGCCGTATTTTGGAGCCAAATTCTGGCTCTCTGCACGTATTCGCAGTTTGAAATTACGACATTTTATACCCAACTTATGCCAAGTACTGAACGCGGCGTTTGGTCACATTTGTCCAAAACCCCCCCTGCAGTTTTCAAAATATCCCAAACATCCCAATTTCGAGGCCTTAGCCATATTTTGGAGCCAAATTCTTGCACCATGCACGTATTCGTGGTTTGAAATTACGACATTTTATACCCAACATATACTAAGTCCTGAAAGCGGCAGTGAGTCACATTTTGCACAAACTCTATTGCAGTTTTCGAAATATCCCAAATATCCCAATTTCGAGGCATGAGCCATATTTTGGAGCCAAATTTTGGCTCTCTGCACGTATTCGCAGTTTGAAATAACGACTTTTTATACCCAACATACGCCAAATACTGAAAGCGGCAGTGAGTCACATTTTGCTCAAACTCCCCTGCAGTTTTCAAAATATCCCAAACATCCCACTTTCAAGGCTTGAGCCATATTTTGGAGCCAAATTCAAGCTCTCTGCACGTATTCGCAGTTTGAAATTACTACTTTTTATACCCAACATATGCCAAGTTCTGTAAGCAGCGTTTGGTCATATTTGTCCCAACCCCCCCTGCAGTTTTCAAAATATCCCAAACTACCCAATTTCGAGGACTGAGCAATATTTTGGAGCCAAATTCTGGCTCTATGCACGTATTCGCAGTATGAAATTACGAATTTTTTATACCCAACATATGCCAAGTGTTGAAAGCGGCGTTTGGTTATATTTGTCCCAAACCTCCCAGCAGTTTTCAAAATATCCCAAACATCACAATATCGAGGCCTGAGCCATATTTTGGAGCCAAGATCTAGCTCTCTGCACGTAATCGCAGTTTGATATTACGATTTTTATACCCAACATATGCCAAGTACTGAAAGCGGCAGTGAGTCAAATTTTGCACAAACTCCAATGCAGTTTTCGAAATATCCCAAATATCCCAATTTCGAGGCCTGAGCCGTATTTTGGAGCCAAATTCTGGCTCTCTGCACGTATTCGCAGTTTGAAATTACAACTTTTTTATACCCAACATATGCCAAGTACTGAACGCGGCGTTTGGTCACATTTGTCCAAAACCCCCCCTGCAGTTTTCAAAATATCCCAAACATCCCAATTTCGAGGCCTGACCCATATTTTGGAGCCAAATTCTGGCTCTATGCACGTATTCGCGGTTTGAAATTACGGCATTTTATACCCAACATATGCCAAGTCCTGAAAGTGGCAGTGAGTCACATTTCGCACAAGCTCCCCTGCAGTTTTCGAAATATCTCAAATATCCCAATTTAGAGGCCTGAGCAATATTTTGGAGCCAAATTTTGGCTCTCTGTGCGTATTCAAAGTTTGAAATTACGACTTTTTATACCCAACTTATGCCAAGTACTGAAAGTGGCATTTGGTCAAATTTGTCCCAAACCTCCTTGCAGTTTTCAAAATATCCCAAACATCCCAATTTCGAGGCCTGAGCCATATTTTGGAGCCAAATTCTGGCTCTCTGCACGTATTCGAACTTTGAAATTACGACTTTTATACCCAACATATGCCAAGTACTGAAAGTGGCATTTGGAAACATTTGTCCAAAACCCCCCCTGCAGTTTTCAAAATATCCCAAACATCCAATTTCGAGGCCTGAGCCATATTTTGGAGCCAAATTCTAGCTCTCTGCACATATTCGCAGTTTGAAATTACAACTTTTTTATACCCAACATATACCAAGTACTGAAAGTGGCATTTGGAAATATTTGTCCAAAACCCCCCTGCAGTTTTCAAAATATCCCAAACATCCCAATTTCGAAGCCTGAGCCATATTTTGGAGCCAAATTCTGGCCCTATGCACGTATTCGCGGTTTGAAATTACGGCATTTTATACCCAACATATGCCAAGTCCTGAAAGCGGCAGTGAGTCACATTTTGCACAAACTCCCCTGCAGTTTTTCGAAATATCCCAAATATCCCAATTTTGAGGCCTGAACTATATTTTGGAGCCAAATTCTGGCTCTCTGCACGTATTCGAAGTTTGAAATTACGACTTTTTATACCCAACATATGCCAGGTACTGAAAGTGGCATTTGGTCAAATTTGTCCCAAACCTCCCTGCAGTTTTCAAAATATCCCAAAATTCCCAATTTCGAGTCCTGAGCCATATTTTGAAGACAAATTCTGGCTCTCTGCACGTATTCGAAGTTTGAAATTACGACTTTTTATACCCAACATATTCCAAGTACTGAACGCGGCGTTTGGTCACATTTGTCCAAAACCCCCCTGCAGTTTTCAAAATATCCCAAACATCCCAATTTTGAGGCCTGAGCTATATTTTGGAGCCAAACTCTGGCTCTCTGCGCGTATTCGAAGTTTGAAATTACGACTTTTTATACCCAACATATGCCAAGTACTGAAAGTGGCATTTGGAAACATTTGTCCAAAACCCCCCCTGCAGTTTTCAAAATATCCCAAACATCCAATTTCGAGGCCTGAGCCATATTTTGGAGTCAAATTCTGGCTCTCTGCACATATTCGCAGTTTGAAATAACAACTTTTTTTATACCCAACATATACCAAGTACTGAAAGTGGCATTTGGAAACATTTGTCCAAAACCCCCCCTGCAGTTTTCAAAATATCCCAAACATCCCAATTTCGAGGCCTGAGCCATATTTTGGAGCCAAATTCTGGCCCTATGCACGTATTCGCGGTTGAAATTACGGCATTTTATACCCAACATATGCCAAGTCCTGAAAGCGGCAGTGAGTCACATTTTGCAAAAACTCCCCCGCAGTTTTCGAAATATCCCAAATATCCCAATTTTGAGGCCTGAACTATATTTTGGAGCCAAATTCTGGCTCTCTGCACGTATTCGAAGTTTGAAATTACGACTTTTTATGCCCAACATATGCCAGGTACTGAAAGTGGCATTTGGTCAAATTTGTCCCAAACCTCCCTGCAGTTTTCAAAATATCCCAAAAATCCCAATTTCGAGTCCTGAGCCATATTTTGGAGACAAATTCTGGCTCTCTGCACGTATTCGAAGTTTGAAATTACGACTTTTTATACCCAACATATTCCAAGTACTGAAAGCGGCAATTGGTCACATTTGTCTCAATCCACACGGCATTTTTCAAAATATCCCAAACATCCCAATTTCGAGGCCTGAGCCATATTTTGGAGCCAAATTTTGGCTCTCTGCACATATTCGCAGTTCGAAATTAAAACTTTTTTATACCCAACATATGCCAAGTACTGAAAGCGGCAGTGAGTCACATTTTGCACAAACTCCCCTGCAGTTTTCGAAATATCCCAAATATCCCAAATTCGAGGCCTGAGCCGTATTTTGGAGCCAAATTCTGGCTCTCTGCACGTATTCGCAGTTTGAAATTACAACTTTTTTATACCCAAAATATACCAAGTGCTGAAAGTGGCGTTTGGTCACATTTGTCCCAAACCCCCCATGCAGTTTTCAAAATATCCCAAATATCCCAAATTCGAGGCCTGAGCCGTATTTTGGAGCCAAATTCTGGCTCTCTGCACGTATTCGCAGTTTGAAATTACAACTTTTTTATACCCAAAATATACCAAGTGCTGAAAGTGGCGTTTGGTCACATTTGTCCAAAACCCCCCCTGCAGTTTTCAAAATATTCCAAACATCCCAATTTCGAGGCCTGAGCCATGTTTTGGAGCTAAATTCTGGCTCTCTGAACGTATTCGCAGTTTGATATTACGATTTTTATACCCAAAATATGCCAAGTACTGAAAGCGGCAGTGAGTCACATTTCGCACAAACTCCCCTGCAGTTTTTCGAAATATCCCAAATATCCCAATATCGAGGCCTGAGCCATATTTTGGAGTCAAATTCTGGCTCTCTGCACGTATTCGAAGTTTGAAATTACGACTTTTTTTACCCAACATATGCCAAGTACTGAAAGTGGCATTTGGTCAAATTTGTCCCAAACCTCCCTGCAGTTTTCAAAATATCCCAAAAATCCCAATTTCGAGTCCTGAGCCATATTTTGGAGACAAATTCTGGCTCTCTGCACATATTCGCAGTTTGAAATTACCACTTTTTTATACCCAACATATGCCAAGTACTGAAAGCGGCAATTGGTCACATTTGTCTCAATCCACCCGGCATTTTTCAAAATATCCCAAACATCCCAATTTCGAGGCCTGAGCCATATTTTGGAGCCAAATTCTGGCTCTCTGCACGTATTCGCAGATTGAAATTACGACTTTTTTATACCCAACATATGCCAAGTACAGATCGCGGCGTTTGGTCACATTTGTCCAAAACCCCCCCTGCAGTTTTCAAAATATCCCAAACATCCCAATTTTGAGGCCTGAGCCATATTTTGGAGCCAAATTCTGGCTCTCTGCACGTATTCGCAGTTTGAAAATTACGACTTTTTTCCCCAACATATGCCAAGTCCTGAAAGCGGCAGTAAGTCACATTTTGCACAAACTCCCCTGCAGTTTTCAAAATATCCCAAACATCCCAATTTCGAGGCATGAGCTATATTTTGGAGCCAAATTTTGGCTCTCTGCACATATTCGCAGTTTGAAATTACGAATATCCCAATTTCGATGCCTGAGCTATATTTTGGAGCCAAATTCTGGCTCCCTGCACGTATTCGCAGTTTGAAATTACGACTTTTTATACCCAACATATGCCAAGTACTGATTGCGGCGTTTGGTCACTATTGTCCAAAACCCCCCCTGCAGTTTTCAAAATATTCCAAACATCCCAATTTCGAGGCCTGACCCGTATTTTGGAGCCAAATTCTGGCTCTATGCACGTATTCGTGGTTTGAAATTACGACATTTTATACCCAACATATGCCAAGTCCTGAAAGCGGCAGTGATTCACATTTCGCACAAACTCCCCTGCAGTTTTCGAAATATCCCAAATATTCCAATTTTCAGGCCTGAGCTATATTTCGGAGCCAAGTTCTGGCTCTCTGCACGTATTCGCAGTTTGAAATTACGACTTTTTATACCCAACATATGCCAAGTTCTGAAAGCGGTGTTTGGTCATATTTGTCCCAAAGCCCACTGAGGTTTTCAAAATATCCCAAACATCCCAATTTCGAGGACTGATCACTATTTTGGAGCCAAATTCTGGCTCTATGCACGTATTCGCAGTTTGAAATAACGACTTTTTATACCCAACATATGCCAAGAACTGAAAGCAGCAGTGAGTCACATTTTGCACAAACTCCCCTGCAGTTTTCAAAATATCCCAAATATCCCAATTTCGAGGCCTGAGCCATGTTTTGGAGCCAAATTCTTGCTCTCTGCACGTATTCGCAGTTTGAAATTGCGACTTTTTTATACCCAACATATGCCAAGTACGGAAAGCGGCGTTTGGTCACATTTGTCCTAAACCTCCCTGCAGTTTTCAAAATATCCCAAACATCTCAATATCGAGACCTGAGCCATATTTTGGAGCCAACGTTTGGCTCTCTGCACGAATTCACAGTTTGATATTACGACGTTTTATACCCAACATTTGCCAAGTACTGAAAGTGGCAGTGAGTCACATTATGCGCAAACTCCCCTGCAGTTTTCGAAATATCCCAAATATCCCAATTTTAAGGCCTGATACTTATTTTGGAGCCAAATTCTGGCTCTCTGCACGTATTCGCAGTTTGAAATTACGACTTTTTTATACCCAACATATACCAAGTACTGAAAGTGGCAGTGAGTCACATTATGCGCAAACTCCCCTGCAGTTTTCGAAATATCCCAAATATCCCAATTTTAAGGCCTGATACTTATTTTGGAGCCAAATTCTGGCTCTCTGCACGTATTCGCAGTTTGAAATTACGACTTTTTTATACCCAACATATACCAAGTACTGAAAGTGGCAGTGTGTCACATTTTGCGCAAACTCCCCTGCAGTTTTCGAAATATCCCAAATATCCCAATTTTAAGGCCTGATACTTATTTTGGAGCCAAATTCTGGCTCTCTGCACGTATTCGCAGTGTGAAATTACGACTTTTTATACCCAACATATGCCAAGTCCTGAAAGCGGCAGTGAATCACATTTCGCACAAACTCCCCTGCAGTTTTCGAAATATCCCAAATATCCCAATTTTAAGGCCTGATACTTATTTTGGAGCCAAATTCTGGCTCTCTGCACGTATTCGCAGTTTGAAATTACGACTTTTTTATACCCAACATATACCAAGTACTGAAAGCAACGTTTGATCAAATTTGTCCCATCCCCCCCCCCCCTCCTGCAGTTTTCAAAATATCCCAAATATCCAAATTTCGACGCCTGAGCCATACTTTGGAGCCAAATTCTGGCTCTCTGCACTTATTCGCAGTTTGAAATTACGACTTTTTATACACAACATATGCCAAGTCCTGAAAGCAGCAGTGTGTCACATTTTGCACAAACTCCCCTGCAGTTTTCAAAATATCCCAAACATCTCAATTTCGAGGCCTGAGCCATATTTTGGAGCCAAATTCTTGCTCTCTGCACGTATTCGCAGTTTGAAATTGCGACTTTTTTATACCCAACATATGCCAAGTACGGAAAGCGGCGTTTGGTCACATTTGTCCTAAACCTCCCTGCAGTTTTCAAAATATCCCAAACATCTCAATATCGAGACCTGAGCCATATTTTGGAGCCAACGTTTGGCTCTCTGCACGAATTCACAGTTTGATATTACGACGTTTTATACCCAACATTTGCCAAGTACTGAAAGTGGCAGTGAGTCACATTATGCGCAAACTCCCCTGCAGTTTTCGAAATATCCCAAATATCCCAATTTTAAGGCCTGATACTTATTTTGGAGCCAAATTCTGGCTCTCTGCACGTATTCGCAGTTTGAAATTACGACTTTTTTATACCCAACATATACCAAGTACTGAAAGTGGCAGTGAGTCACATTATGCGCAAACTCCCCTGCAGTTTTCGAAATATCCCAAATATCCCAATTTTAAGGCCTGATACTTATTTTGGAGCCAAATTCTGGCTCTCTGCACGTATTCGCAGTTTGAAATTACGACTTTTTTATACCCAACATATACCAAGTACTGAAAGTGGCAGTGTGTCACATTTTGCGCAAACTCCCCTGCAGTTTTCGAAATATCCCAAATATCCCAATTTTAAGGCCTGATACTTATTTTGGAGCCAAATTCTGGCTCTCTGCACGTATTCGCAGTGTGAAATTACGACTTTTTATACCCAACATATGCCAAGTCCTGAAAGCGGCAGTGAATCACATTTCGCACAAACTCCCCTGCAGTTTTCGAAATATCCCAAATATCCCAATTTTAAGGCCTGATACTTATTTTGGAGCCAAATTCTGGCTCTCTGCACGTATTCGCAGTTTGAAATTACGACTTTTTTATACCCAACATATACCAAGTACTGAAAGCAACGTTTGATCAAATTTGTCCCATCCCCCCCCCCCCTCCTGCAGTTTTCAAAATATCCCAAATATCCAAATTTCGACGCCTGAGCCATACTTTGGAGCCAAATTCTGGCTCTCTGCACTTATTCGCAGTTTGAAATTACGACTTTTTATACACAACATATGCCAAGTCCTGAAAGCAGCAGTGTGTCACATTTTGCACAAACTCCCCTGCAGTTTTCAAAATATCCCAAACATCTCAATTTCGAGGCCTGAGCCATATTTTGGAGCCAAATTCTGGTTCTCTGCACGTATTCGCAGTTTGAAATTCCTCTAGGAGTTGGAGTTGGAGGGTTTTGGATTTGGAATGAGGGAAGAGGCGGGCTGGATGAGGCAGTTTATGTCTTTGGAAATATTTGTAATCATTTTATTTAGAGATGAGTGTGAGCAGAAATGACACACTATAGTAGTAATTTATAGTGAAGATAATATTGTATTTCCAAATGAGAAAAAATTATGCGAGGCGAAAACTGGCATAATACATGCCAGATAAAAGTAGGTTGGCAACAACTCCTCAATAAAAGATTTGGTTGTGGAGGAGATTCCCGCCCGAAGGTCGGCCATCTTGGCGCACAGATTGAACGCCCCTGGCTGGACTTTCTTTCCACACCTCGCCTGGGGCTTGTCATGTTCACAGAAAATGGTACCATCCGTTTTCTATGTGCGGCGGCTGGGACGCCAGAGAGGGGAGGTAAACAAAAGAGCGTACAGGACGCCCGCCAAGCTTGGTAGCTACTAGTCATGTAATCATATTAAGTATTAAAGTCAGTAACCAAGTCATGACTTTACATCAACCCTACAACCAATACTTCCTCAGTAACACACAAACACCACATTGGCGACGAGGATGAACTGTGAACGCAGGTATTATTGTGACTCGTCGTCTGCACATGATCCAGTAATTGGTTCCGCAAATCCACAACCTAGTTACCAAACCAGTATTTACCCAGGTATTTCCTAAATCTAAACTTATCTTCATTTAAAGCCTTATCAATAACTCCCTTGTTATGCCCATTCATCCACTTGTACACTTCAATCATGTCACGTTAAGGTTTTTCCAACATCTCTTCATATGGAAGCTTTCTAATTTGCGGGATTAACTTTTTCATCCTAACTGACGTGTTCTAGTGAATTATGTCCATTCTTTAGTATGGCGACCAAAACTGAACGGCATAATGTAAATGGGGCCTAAAAACAATACGTTAATAAACCCAGCCGACTTATTGCTAACTCTTCTATAAATAAATCTATGGGAAAGAAAAGCTCTCAGCCTGCTAACAAGAGTGTACAAATCCACAAGGGCCGGGACGAGGATTCGAACCTGCGTCCGAGAGCATCCCAGACGCTGCCGTAATCGACTGAGCTACGACATGGTCAAAAGGAGTTGAAACCGAAGATCTACTGAACATATTGGATCCTGCAGCCTCTCCGAGGCACAAACCAGTGTTAGTGTAACAAGAATGTGAAGTTGACTACGTCCATCTAGTTCCACCCGCTCCTCCCCAGAACTAGTTGTTAAATAAGCACTTTACCTTGACTCCTCTGATCCAACACTTGTCCACACGTGCCACACTCCTGAAAAAATATTTTTTACATATATTAAGGGCAAGTATAAGTAATTATTAAAATAAGGCACCAAACCGGGAAGGCTATGTAGCACCAGGGTAAGTATAAACAGTTTATTTCAAATACAATCGAGTAGGAAAATACAATTATGA
Source organism: Procambarus clarkii (assembly GCF_040958095.1). Lineage (NCBI taxonomy): Eukaryota > Metazoa > Arthropoda > Malacostraca > Decapoda > Cambaridae > Procambarus > Procambarus clarkii. The sequence goes on from NW_027189702.1 coordinate 12,597, forward strand.
ATTTCAAGAACACTGGAACCAATCACTGGAAAAGGATGGCAATTGTGCAAATAAATGTGGAAGATAATTGTTTCCATCTTGTTTACTCTGCGATTTGAAATGGTTTCACCTGTAAATGGTCCTTTTTGACAATGTAATCACTAGGCTTCTAACGTTGGTTTGGTGCTCAGAGACCATATACTGTACTTAAGAGGTTTTAAGCATGTTATTTATATAATTTAGGCCAATAAACAGCTAAATAAATTAATAATACACAGTACGTTTATCTAAGATTAGCTAAAGGTTTGTTTTTAGTGGAAGACCCTAATAAGATAATGTGTTTCTATGTAACTTTAAAAGAACATTGATGCTTAACCATAGCCTCATGAGTCGGAGACAAAAATGTACTCCGTTAGGCTATTGCAGTCTTATCAGTCTTGCCTACTCGCTATTGTTGATACAATCTTTAATTAATCTCCATTGCAATTTCACCTTTTCCAGTGATTGGTTCCAGTGTTCTTGAAATTCATAATTGTATTTTCCTACTCGATTGTATTTGAAATAAACTGTTTATACTTACCCTGGTGCTACATAGCCTTCCCGGTTTGGTGCCTTATTTTAATAATTACTTATACTTGCCCTTAATATATGTAAAAATATTTTTTCAGGAGTGTGGCACGTGTGGACAAGTGTTGGATCAGAGGAGTCAAGGTAAAGTGCTTATTTAACAACTAGTTCTGGGGAGGAGCGGGTGGAACTAGATGGACGTAGTCAACTTCACATTCTTGTTACACTAACACTGGTTTGTGCCTCGGAGAGGCTGCAGGATCCAATATGTTCAGTAGATCTTCGGTTTCAACTCCTTTTGACCATGTCGTAGCTCAGTCGATTACGGCAGCGTCTGGGATGCTCTCGGACGCAGGTTCGAATCCTCGTCCCGGCCCTTGTGGATTTGTACACTCTTGTTAGCAGGCTGAGAGCTTTACTTTCCCATAGATTTATTTATAGAAGAGTTAGCAATAAGTCGGCTGGGTTTATTAACGTATTGTTTTTAGGCCCCATTTACATTATGCCGTTCAGTTTTGGTCGCCATACACATAATGAATGGACATAATTCACTAGAACACGTCAGTTAGGATGACAAAGTTAATCCCGCAAATTAGAAAGCTTCCATATGAAGAGATGTTGGAAAAACAACCCGTTCTCACACAAGACAGTACATATATGACTAGTGCTTAAAGTCAATATGTGGAATGTGGTTTAGTACATATGTGATATATTCCCAGTTAACTTTTTTACCAAGGCTCAAACTCTTCCTCACGTACCAATTTACGTCTCACAGTACTCGTCCATCAACGTAGATAGCTGAATAGTCGTGATTGGTTCAATTATAACGAAAATTGTAGTTTTCAGGTCCCACATGGGTTGTGAAATTCACCTACTATTGTCCATGCTCTTATAATATTACAGATCAGCTACATCCTATTGAAGGCTCGTAGTTTTGTTTTGAGAAATATTAGTTGTTCTTAGTAAATTATAATAAGCACAATAAATTATTACATAGAATAAGTGCTTCACCAATCAATATTATATACCATAGTTTGTGCTTTAGAAATCTTTAAAGAATGTTTTGTAGGAACGCTAACAGAAAACGATGTTATGTTGGAATGTATATAGGGTAAACTACTGCAAACAGGATGGTATGGTGTGGATTATTGGAAACTATAGGATTAGTATAGGGTCCACTACCACCTGTTAGGTGGGTAAGGGGTCCAATAACACCCGCAGGATGAGTATGGGGGTCACATCCACCCACAGGAATGGTATGGGGATCACTTCCACCCACAGGAAGGGTATGGGATCCAATACCATCCACTGGATGTGTATTGCGTCCACTACCACCGACAGGATGGGTATGGGCTCACAACCACCCACAGGATAGGTATGGGGTCCAATACCACCCACAGGATGAGTATGGGGTCCACTATAACCCACAGGATGGGTATGGGGCTCCAACCACCCACAGAATAAGTATGGGGTACAATAACACCCACTGGATATGAATGGCATCCATTGCCCCCACAGGATGACTATAGGGTACAGTATCGCCCACAGGATTAGTATATAGGGTTCACTGCCGCCCACAGAGTCGGTATGGGGTCCACCGCCACCCACAGGGTCGGTATGGGGTCCACTACCGCCCACAGGGTCGCTATGAAGTCAACTACCGTCCACAGGGTCGGTAGGGGTCCACTACCGCCCACAGGGTCGGCAGGGGGTCCACTGCCACCCACTGGGTCAGTAGGGGGTCCACTGCCGCCCACAGGATCGATAGGGGGTCCACTGCCGCCCACAGGGTCGATATGGGGGGGGTCCACTACCGCCCACAGGATCGATAGGGGGTCCACTGCCGCCCACAGGGTCGGTAGGGGGTCCACTGCCGCCCACACGTTCGGTAGGGGTCCACTGCCGCCCACAGGGTCGGTAGGGGGTCCACTGCCGCCCACAGGATCGATAGGGGGTCCACTGCCGCCCACAGGGTCGATAGGGGGTCCCTTACCGCCCACAGGGTCTCTATGAAGTCAACTACCGCCCATAGTGTTTGTATAGTGTCCACTATCGCCCATAGTGTTATTATGGGGTCCACTACCCCTCATAGGGTCGGTATGGGGGTCCATTACTACCCACAGGGTGTGTCTGGGGTCTATTTTGGCAATACTGCTTTTCCAATCTCATTTGTTGTTCAATGTAAAATATTTGTTGCTCGACTTGCAACAATTTATATATATATATATATATATATATATATATATATATATATATATATATATATATATATATATATATATATATATATAGTATAGTGCCTTTGCAATAATGTACCAATGTGTGTATTTTCATAACTCGTTTTAAATTGTTGAAAAATAAATAACTACATTGTGAATGCAAGTCAATGTTTACATGCTAAATCAGAGTTGCCAGATTCCGCTTAAAATAGCAAATTGTGCTTATTTTCAAAGCTTGAGAATTTAGCTTTAAAGTTGTTAAAAAACTACGAATTTCGCAATTTGCTATGTACTTTAGTGTACTATTTTAAAATAAGGTTGGTTTTTAAGCTGCAAGTCATATGAATCTCAAAAAAAGTATATTATTAACAATCTTATCTCCATAGTTCACTAGTTTCTGTAAATCAGATCTGGTAACTGTAGGCCAAGTACTGGAAGACTCAAGACACAATGTGTTGAAGCTATTCTCTTTGAAGAAGTCATCTCGACAGGATCTTCCAGCTCCAGCTATAAAACTTCACCAAACATGGATCTACCTAGTACATCAAATGGTAAGGAATTACTAAACTGTACAAAGTTTTATGCTAGAACATTTGTTACAGAATTGTCCCTGTCAGGGACAATTCAGTCCCTATTCTATGTGTACTCCATCACATAGTGACGGAGTATGTGGGAATAATTTTGTTGACACTGTCCATTTTGTCAATTCTACAACAGCAGATAATATGAATTCCCAGAGATATTTGTAACTTGAGATACTTGGTTTGGTTTGGTTAAGTTAGGTTAGGTTAGCCTAACCCAGTAAATCCTCCCCGGCTAGAATATAAACCCCGGACAAAGTGCTCGTGAAATGCCAGGCATTTGCAAATATGAGGATGTGGTTGATTATATTATATTCTTTTCTATATCATAGATGTTCAATATATGAAAAATATTTTAGACTTAAAAATGGACCCCTGAGGTACTCAACTTACCACATTTCTTCATATTCATTCCCATTTAGTATGACCTTTTGCTCTCTTTGTTTTAACTATTGTTTTGTGCACTTTACAATTTTTTTCATGAACCTGTAATTTCCTTGCTAGTCTTCCATGTGGTACCTTATTAAAGTCTTTAGCATAATCCATGTATACTACATCCACCGGAAACCCTTTATCTGAGTACCATGTTACCATGTCCCAAAAGTGAGGAGGTTTATAAGGTAGCATCTGTTTTTAAGAAGACCATGGTGTATCGATTGAATAAGATTGTTCACTGAAAGATGGTAAATGATTCCCTCCCTTAGGATTTTCGCCATGAGCTTGCAGATGTGTTATACCTAGCTGATCGGACATTAGTTTTGTGCTTAACTCTTTCTGCTTTTTTTTTAAATACTGTAAGGGTGAAATTTTCATATTTCAAATCTCGGGGTACTATCCCTTGGTTCAGATATTTTGTGGAAAGTATTTTCAGCAGTATTCATAGTTCTTCTGTCAGTTTATTTTCCTTTATAATTAAGGTTTGTTTTCTTTTGTACCATAGAAAGTACCACAGAAAGGTGTTATAATGTTGTGTTAGCTTTTCTGTACAATTTTTCTTTTTTGTTTGTATAAAAGGCTATGCAATGAATTCAAATATTTACGCTACCAATCAATTTTTCAGATAGATCATCGGATTTTGACAGTATGCTGTACATACCAGATGTTCCAAAAATAACTACAGACAACAATAATGGTACTGTGTTTACTATTTTTATACTTTATATATAGGAAGACAAGTTCAATCAATGAGCATTTTAATATATCATCAAAATTTTCATACATTTCTTTCACTTTGTTACACTTGTAAAAACTTATTCTTAGCTATATTTATATAAATGTTAATACCACTGTTAAATGAACATATTGATTTGTGTCCTTATTAGTTATAGCTTATTTATGTTGACCCAGCACCTTACTAAAGGGATTACCTTAACTTGTGTCACTATCTCTCTAGGGGGCTCCAGGTAGGCAGTATAGGTAATGCCACTAACATGCATATCATTATGGGAAAGTCCATAATTTAACACATAATTATAAGTAGGTAATTTGTAGCAAATTTTAAGATTATTAATAGGTACATTGTAGCATAATTTTGCATAAGCATAATTTTCTTGTTTTGTTCTTGTACTTTTCCTTCGAACACTATTATTTTCTCTTCAGAATTTCACCGGAGAATAGCAGTGATGACTAGAGAACATCTTGAACGTGAGTACCAGAAAGCACGTGCTGCAATGATACAAAGAAATGAGTACTTGAAGAGACTCTTAAACGTGGAGGAACCAAACTCAATAAAGGTGACAAACAAGAAACAGAAAAAAGATAACATACAGGATGTATCACACATTAATTCAAAATAAAGACCAGCTGCACCCCAATCTGATGGTAATCTTCTATTATTTTTTTAACAATATTTCTACAGCTGTTATTTGTGTACTTTCCAATAATATTTGTTGCCTATTTTTAAGTGTATGCTAGACAATTATGGAGATTAAATTACTATAACACTGAACAACTTGGTAGCATAAAGTTAGTTATAGTAATATCTTGAGATTTGTCTGAAAATATTAATACTTGTATACAATTTGCAATTATGTACCATGCTTAAATCTTCAAATGTGCCACCCAGACATTCTGCCTGCTATACTTTCACCACCACACATTCAAAATGCGGGCTATTCTACTAGTGGCAGAACGTACACTCAAAGTTATTTGGCAGCTGGTGAAGAAACTTTGGAATCATTTGATGTTGGTATGTCCCAACATCATTTGTTGGTATTTAAATGAGGGTTTATTTAATGGACACACGTCATAAATATTATGTACCAAAATTGTGCTTAATGCCTATGAAATTTTGTTTAACATATTATACTAATCATTCCTTTCACTTACAAATTTTTCTTACTAATTTGTAATCCCATATTTCAAAGTACTTGCTGCAGAACTTGAACAAATTAAAGATTCTCAGCCAAGTGTTTCTGACTGGCAAAAAAGAAGAAAAAATGCAGAGATTAATTGGGGAGAAAGCAGGGCAATGCTGTTCGATTGGACATTGTCTGAGTTGGGTGTTCCAGATAAAGGTAAATTAAATATTGCTGTGTTCATTAAGGTTATACTGTATAATAAGCATCATATGCAAATTAATGACACTCTATTAATACATTTAGACTTCAGATTGTTTAAAATGTTAGGTATACAGTATTTAAAATTAGTATAAATAATTACCCCTTTTTTCATCAGGTAAAGTTTGTGTACAATGTACAAATTGTGAGGCAAGCATCAAATGTGAAGACTGTTTTGCATTTTTGTGTCACATTTGTGACCAAATGCAACATTTTCTCATGCCTTTCCACCACAGATTATATTGGAAAAATGGCTTTTATGAGCCATTAGACCCGACACAAACTGTGTGCCCTGAAGGAAATATCTTTCACTGGAGTAAGTATACGATACCTGTACAAAATCCGTACTTTGTTCCGAGATTACTTCTACTTCCCAATCCCAGTCTAGAGCTACGATTATCTTGGTATAACAAAATAAAATGAATAAATGTTTCATTTCAGTCATTACAACATTTGGAGAAGTCTTAAAGTTTAAACCTGACACTTGGTTTTATAGATTGATTTAATCGTCTGATTGTTTCTTTTCTGTGAATTTCTCAGTCATTATCTGGAGAATAATGTCAATATTTTGTACAATCAAGAAACAATGAAATATTCAGTCTGAAATTCTTTTCCATAAAACTCATTTTGTCAAACTGTCTTCCTTTTCTTTGTTACCAGAACCTGTTGTACCAGCCCAACCACCAAATTCTTGCCCCTACTGCACAGATTGCAAGTTTAAAATTTCAAGCTCCAGCAATCTCTGCATCTTCAACACTATAATGGGTAAATAAACTTTAAAATTTACCCTTTTATTTCCATTACCGGATATTCCTGAATCACAATACATTTTGAAATTTTTGTTGCTATAAATGTTAATTTTTACATCACTATTTTAGCAAGTCGCCACACCACTCAATGCACTGTATTTTAAACTACAGGAAGGTATGACCTCTATACTCCAATCTATACATGCCACTGTGGATATGAGCATCAACAACTAGGCAAGACCATGCACAAGTCTGGTTTCTATTCATCATTAGGAAAGAGCAGCACATTCTACAGCACCAGTCTGCTTGAATCATGGCACCATATAAAAAGAAATTGTCCCGGAACATCATTTCGGGCATTAGTCACTGCACTGGAATCCTTTGGTGCTTCTCGTGGGCGTGTATGTTTTGATACCGTTATTCTTAATATTTTCAGTTTTATATTTCAATACAAAAATTATCAAAATTTTGTAGTAATGTATATTCATTTATTAATAATTAGTTTTTAATTTTGTTCAAACACAAAATGGAATGTTTTTTTTGTTTATTTATCTTATGTCATAATATGCATTTTAAATGTCACCATCTAAAAAATTCTATTCCTAGATTGGACCCATTAATTATATAACTTCGAAGAGAGTGTTCTTCGAATGGCGATTCCAGCAATATGAGCTGAGAAAAATTAGAGGAGAAGCTGACAATGAGTGTCCTGCTTGTGATAAAACCCCTTTAGCAGTACATATTGATGGCAACAAGAAGCTGTATCGTTACAACAAAGTTGGGAGGTAATAAAATGTGCTTTACAGATACTTAATGTATAGTATTCTTTTGTTCTCTACACACACTATATTATAATGAATTATATTGTCTTCAAAATAATGTTCTTATAAATAAAGTATGCACATATAAATATACATTGTCATATGACATTTTTTTTAACTGAGTATGTCTTTATAGTTTGCCTTTCAATTGCATCCATATCATCATTTTATTTATCTAACACCATGTAAATTTTTGTTTTATGTAAAATTTAGCAGTGCATCAGAATTCTTCATATAAAACATTTTTTGATACCCCATTACCCATTGTTTAATATTATAGTGGTTACAGACAATAAATAATTATTTCTGAATTATCATTGCAGAGGTATCAGAAACCCCTATTATTCTGATAGTATCTTCAGCAAAGATGAAGATGTTCAAGCTCATGTTGGCACTATTCAGAGCTTGAAAACTAAGGTGAGTTTTATTATATATTGAGAAACCTTCAATTTTACCTAATAACTGTTTGGCGACTATAACATATGGTGGCCATTTTTGTATTTTTTCATTATAGTTTATATATATTGAATAAGGAAATATAACCCATAGAAATTCTTATGTGCAACAACAATGCCTATCGCGCAAAATAATCTCTACCTTCTACCCGTCCTACATAATTATAATCATGCTCACCAACTGGTTATTTAGTTACTATAAATATTTTTGTTTAACAGAGTAAGCACACGTGTGGAGTGTCTACATGGAAAGCTGCTCAAAATAAGCCTCTTTCATTCCAAAGTTTGGATGAAACAGGAATCAGCATGGCCTCCTGTCGACATGGTATTATCCTCCACACCTTGAATATGTATCAAGGAGAGCTGTACAGTTATGCCCACTATTTGCAAATTATGTATTTCAAATACGTAAAGTTTATTTGTCAAGACATAATTTGCAAATATTGGCCATGGGCCTTAACTGTGGCTCAGAAACAATCACATTTTCACATTGGTCAAGCAAAGCCATTTTTAGGAGTCCTACATGCAAAAGGACATCCTTGGTATTGTCAGGTAAATAAAAATATAACATTACATTTATGTATACTAATGTATACATTTATGTATACTAATGTATACATTTATGTATACTAATTAAATTTAATGTAATGTATACATTACATTAAATATAATAAGTACAGTTTGTGTAAAAAAATTTAAGATTTCTGATTGTTTAAGATTAATGATATACGTATCATTTAATATAGTAGGAGGCTTTTAATTTTTGTACAATAATTTGAATTTTTTTTTACTGTATACTTTTATGTTAAAGGTATTGTATGGAGGGCGGTGGGAAGAAGGAAGTGGCATGACTTTAGGGGAAGAGGCAGAGCAAGTGTTTGCATACCTCTCATGATACAACTCTACAACTAAAAACATGCTGAAAGCTGGTATTTGTTTATATGGTTCATCTGATCAAGTTTTTTATTATTTTACCTGCCCTGTAATCAGTATAATGCGATTTGTATTCAGTATTCAATAAGTATCAACTCCCTCAAATAATCAATAAAAGAATGAAAACATATTGGTCAAACTTGAGTTGGTCGTGGTGAGTAAAGGTATGTTATGAAACTGTTATTAATCTATGCTCTTCAAGATGTTCATTGCTATAAATATTTTTCTCAGAAAGAACAGAAGAACTCACAGAGGGTGCAGTCTTTTGGAACCATCGAAAAATTGATGGACTGGCTCGTGCATTAGTTACTCGACTCAGAAAGGTACTAAAAATAATATATATTTATTTTATTTATTTGTATTTATTTTGAAAATTATTATAATGCATTTATATGTGAAAGGTATTATAATGCATTTATAGGTTAGTTATGTGTTCAGATCATGTACTACATATATTTTCCATTATAAATTAGCGACCATTTCCTTGAATTAACTGCTTGAACTTTTTCAATATATCAATAAGGTTAATTTGTATAAAGTATATAGTATTTAATTAACCTAAATGTATGATTCCGAGATATATCAAATGTGTTCACAGAGAAATCACAGTATCGTGATATATCACGGGAACTGTGATGAGGGTTTGAACCCCATGCACTGAGTGCTCTCAGATGCATGCTCTAGTTCACTACGCCACGACATGGTCAGATGAATTGCAACTTGGAGTACTACTGCACCCACAAGGATCCCAAGGCTTCCACTGAAGCCAAACCAGGTTTCACACAATTCCCCCATGAACTCGGTCTCTGTCATTCAGTAGTTCTGCCTTTGATGCCCCCATTTCAATGTCTTTCTCCATGTATTGATATATCACAATAATATGAATTCTATGTGTATTGAAAGGGCCATCAGAGGTAAAACTACTGGAGGACACAGACCAAGTACATGGGAAACTGCATGCACAACCGCCCATGGAATGGGTATGGGGGTGCATAATTAACAAAAATTGAATTGTGGGTTCATTAGTACCCTAGGTTGCAATTCTTTTGACCATGTTGTGGCGCATTCAACTACAGCAAGCATCTGGGAATGCCAAGCCCATAGGTTCGAACCACTCATCACGGTTAATGTGATTTGTTCATTAAATTTATTATATTTTCAAATAGGCCAGAGAGACGGAAATAACAGTTTCAAATGAGATCGACAAACTTGATGTTCAAAAGTCATTGATTCAAGAATGGCGATCTGACCTACAAATGATTTGTAAGGAGTTAGAGTTAAACACTGGAACAACCTCGAAGAACATAAAATATTCTATCGAGGCAGTTGCAGACTCTATCAGGCATCGCAAAAATCTGATTGCCACTGATGCAGGTAGGCTTACTATTTCTTTGTTAACTCTGAAGCAATTTCTATTTAGCTCTTGTCTATAATTTCTATGTAGGTAAATGATGAGGAAATTTTTTTAACAACTTTAAAACTTTCAGCCAAAATACTTTATTTGCAGCATCCAGTAAAATGCGCTCTTCACTCCGGCACAGAAATGAGTGTGATAGGAAAAAGCTTCAAGGCTTCATAAAAATCTACAATAGTGAAAACTCTGAAATTCTCAGTGAAAAGGATGCAATAGAAGGTATCCTGCCATGGCACAATTTATTGCCTCATCATAGCCAAAATGGTATGTAACTACATCTCATTTTATCAGGGGTTACAATTCGGCCTTATCAAGATAACTAACATTTAGCATGCATAATGGATAAGCTTTACTTATTTTTGAAGTAAAATATCATCACTACTGTTTGTAAAAAGGTGCAGTATCATAATCCGTAGGTTTTTATCAGGTTGATACTGCACAATAAACTATGTATAGTATGTATAATGCAAGTACCTAAACTGTAATTACATTAAATTGAGTTGTAGTTCACTTGCAGTAAATATAATTTTCCTCTTTTATTAGTGTCCCTTGCTCAAAAACAGAAGGCAGTAGAAGATGTGGAGCTTCAGAAGAGATCCAGAGAAGAGCAACAACACACTGTTCAAGAAATGCTGCATTATCTCGCATATTACAAGAATAAGAGAGAGATTTTAACCAAACATACTGAAGAGTTGTTATGTGGAATTTTTCCTTCATATCTAAGCAAGGTAAGCTAACAGCCTAAATGTGTGTTGCAATTCAGTTCTTCATAAACATTTATCCAGCAGAATTTTATACTTGAGTAAAGTCTTGCTATTTACAACTTTGACAGGTAGACAATTCCATGGTTTTCATATACTGTACTGGTGTGTTTTACATATATTTGAACTTTTACCGAAAACTTTATTTATTTATTCTAATTTCTTTAGTATTTTCAGGGAAATTTGTAAATGTCTTAAACCCCATTAAATAGTCTATATATTACAGGATCCTAAGAAGTACACTATTGAAGAGAAGCACCTATCAACCAAAAATAAGAGTGGAATCTTGGCTCTTTTGAAGCAAGGGCAAAAGTTGTGTTCTGACAAGCTGAGTGATGCAAAGCGTTTATTTGGATACCAGGAAGAGGATGTTGATGTTTCCGAGCCCTACCAGGAGCTTTGTGACAGTGAAGATGATGATGATGAAGATGAAGATTTACTACTAAACTGATGATACAAAAGTTAAGTATAATAAATTTTACCTGATTTCTCTTGCTAATTTCTCTTACTTAATTTCTCTAATTTCTAATTATCCTAGCCCTAAGATTACTACTGGCCTCCATTGCCTTGCCTGCACTTTGTTTCCCCCTTAACCATATCACTCATTCTTACAGGTGTGAGACAGAGAGGTACAAGATCATCCAAGAGGAACAACACCTGAAGCACCCAACATTTGGGTGTTTTAATTAATAAAAACGCCCTTCATGGCTTCACTCATCCTGGCTGGTTTAATTAAAAAAACCTAACCTAAACCTAATATATATACCTCTAGAGTCAAGGGAGTTAAGTTTTAGGCTGCACAATGAAACTGCTATTGACAATTTTATAACTGCTGCTGATAATGTCTGTCCTGTGACTTTTTTGTAAGCATAACCAAAAGGCTTAACAATCCCTTGCTTACAAAGGGAATACTTAAACCCATTAATAAAAAACATGACCTTGAGAAGAAGTATAGGTTAGGAATTGTCTCCAAAGAATTCTCATGCTCTTCAACAGGTCACTTGAACTCCAAACCTTTCCAGTTATCCTAAAAAAAGCGAGTTACCCCTGTACACAAATGTGGTGATCTCACAGATGTTAACAACTACAGACCTATATCAATCCTGCCTAACTTGTCAACATTTTTTGAAAAACTAATCTACAAGCAGTTTTACTCTTATCTAGCCAAACACCATATACTTAGTACTAGGCTGTACAAGAATATAACAACTCTTGTATATATCTCAAAAAAAAAAAAAGCACAAGACGAAGCTTGAAAAAGTTTAGTGGTATGCCAATAGGCTAGTCCCAGGACTAAGAGGCATGAGTTACGAGGACAGGCTGCGAGAAATGCAATTGATAGGGTACATAAAGATAAACTGTTTAACACGGGTGGTAGGCGAACAAGGGGACACAGGTGGAAACTTAGTACCCAAATGAACCACTAGGATGTTAGAAAGAACTTTTTCAGTGTCAGAGTAGTTAATAGATGGAATGCATTAGGCAGTGATGTGGTGGAGGCTGACTCCATACACAGTTTCAAATGCAGATATGATAGAGCCCAGTAGGCTCAGGAATCTGTACATCAGTTGATTGCCAGTTGAGAGGTGGGACCAAAGAGCCAGAGCTCAACCCCCCGCAACCACAACTAGGTGAGTATACACACAAACACACACACGTACACACACACACACACACACACAAACATACACACACTAATGCCTCTATTCACCTTGCAGTAAATAGGAACCTGAAAGTCAGGAAGCTGCTAAAGGCTGCATCTTGGGGATGTGTGAGTGTGTTAGATAAAAATATATGTTGTTTAGATATGATGGAGGAAAAGAGGCCGAGAGTCGGTACATTAGACAACCGACGCTTAGAAAGGCGGGGTCCAAGAGCTAACAGCTAAATCTTGGAAATAATAAATAAAAATATTTAATACACCCACATACATGTTTCACATTATTTTGGCTGAGGGCACACTGAGGGCTGATGGCCCCGTCGACGGGGCAGGAAGTCGGTGGTTGATCAAAGGCCTCCCACATCCTCCACATACCTGAGGATTATTCCGGCTTAATTTTAAACGGAAGTAATGTCTTGGCATTTACGGCTTCAGCGGGTGGGTGGGTCCGTGGGTTTATTACACTGTGAGTGAAAACAATCGCCTATTCTCTATTTTATATTGCGGCTTGTAGAGCTAGAAGCTGTTGCCTCTTGTGTGCGTTGCACAAGGGGATTAATATCTGGATTAATAGCTTTCAATATTTCCAGTATTTTTTAAGGTAACGCTTAAATACCGAAGATACTGCTATTGGACACCGCTTAATTGACAATGTCTCAACAACGCAGGCTAAAGATGTGCGTGGCTCCTGCTATTGCAATGATGCTCATTTGTTTTTCAATGATGGGCCTTAGTTGCCCCCTCTCTAACTTACCGTTCTAAATACCCCTTCTCCATCTTCCGCAAACATTTCCCCTCATACATCTCCCCCCTTTCCTCCTGTCCCCCTTGTCCATCTTTGTCCCCCTGTCCATCTTTGTCCCCTGTCCCTCACTTTGTCCCCTTGCCCACATTTTCTGTCCTCTGTCCCAGATCCCTTTCCCCCTCTCTGTCCCCCTCTCTGTCCCCCTGTCCCCCCTTTCCATCTCTCTGTCCCCCTGTCCCTCTCTATCCCATTGTCCCTGTCTCTGTCCCCCCTGTCTCTCTCTGTCCCCCTGTTCTTCTCTGTCCTCCTGTTCCTCTCTCTGTCCCCCTGTCACTCTCTGTCCCCCTGTTCCTCTATGTCCCCCTGTCCATCTCTCTGTCCCCTGTACCTCTCTGTCCCCCTGCCCACTCTTTCTGTCCGCTGTCCATCATCTGTCCCCCTCCCTTTCCTCCAGTCCCCCTATCCATCTCTGTCCCCTTGTCCCTGTCTCTCCTCTGTCCCCTCTCTCTTGGTCTCCTGCCCCCCTCTCCTCCCTCTGTCCCCCGGTCCCCCTCTCTGACCCTGTCCCTCTGTCTCTGTCTCTGTCCATGCCCCCCTCTCTGTCCATGCCCCCCTCTCTGTCCCTGTCTATATATATATATATATATATATATATATATATATATATATATATATATATATATATATATATATATATGTATATATATATATATATATATATATATATATATATATATATATATATATATATATATATATATGTATGTATGAGTGTGTGTGTACATGTGTATACAACATTAATAATTTTGTAACTAGCGTCAAACATTGTTATTTGCTTAGCTAAACGAACTAGAGGGTTCAGGTCCTGAACCGATTATGTGCCTCTGTAATCCTTTACACCACGGCCCACGGGATGGGTATGGGGTGCATAATAAAGAAAGCAATAGAAGAAATTGAAATTGCATAATACGGTTATTGACATTCAATAATAGTAAGATAAAGCAATGAGGACCAAATGGGAGACCAGTGATCAGTGTCTTGTATCCCCTGCAATACCTCAAATCCTACGTACCTCACTGACAGGCTCCAGTATGTTTCTGTGAATAATTCAATTTCTCCCACCCTACCCATCAACATTGGTGTTCCTCAGGGCAGCATACTTGGCATACTTGGGTATCCTTTGGAGGTGCTTATCCAGTTCTCACTTGAACACTGTGAGGGGATTGCCAGTTATGCCATGCAGTTATGCAATGTATGAATCTATCTATAAGTCCACCAATCTTTGTAAAAATTTCTTGTATGGATGTACCTTACCTAAATAAACATTTATTTATTTATTATTTATATTTAGGATTCATCAACTGCCAAAGATATTCACATGTCAGTATAATTCTGGCGAGAGAGAGGTTTGGGAAAAGCCGTTATACCAACTAGTCAGCAATAAGGGTGATATTTGTGGGGCACAGGCACGCTCGGCCTGGCCCATTAACCCCCAACTGACACTATAACTACTAGCTACTAGGTACATGAACATAATTACATAATTTACGTACATAATTACTAGGTACATGAGGACTGGCCATTGTACTATATAGACCTGAAAAAGTGTAACTTAGCGACAACAAGAAAATATTGAATCACAAGACCACCGACGACCATTCCCTTACCCTGCCATAAACACTGAAATTTGACACCCTACCTCTGGAGCCACCCTGACCACAGGTCCACCAACTACATTTCCCTCCCTCCAACTCTGCCTCCACTTACATTGTACACACACATATTGTACACCACGCAAGTGTGGACTAGTGTGTAAATCTTACTGATACCACACTTAACCTTTATTCTTTCTCAATGTGTTGTATAAAAGGATCTGATTATACCGTTTCATTTCTAACTCCTTTTCTTGGAAGAATGCCACATATGATCGTACACACACACAAGGTCTGTATAGGGTATAGGCAAGGTCTGACAAGGTATACTAGGTGAGTACTAGTTGAGTACTTACACACAAGATATTCTAGGTGAGACTAGGTGAGTATACACACACACGCAACATATACTAAGTTAGTACACCCAGAAACAAGATATACTAGGTGAATACACACATACAAGGTATACTAGGTGAGTACTAGTTGAGTACTTACACACAAGATATTCTAGGTGAGACTAGGTGAGTATACACACACACGCAACATATACTAAGTTAGTACACCCAGAAACAAGATATACTAGGTGAATACACACATACAAGGTATACTAGGTGAGTACTAGTTGAGTACTTACACACAAGATATTCTAGGTGAGACTAGGTGAGTATACACACACACGCAACATATACTAAGTTAGTACACCCAGAAACAAGATATACTAGGTGAATACACACATACAAGGTATACTAGGTGAGTACTAGTTGAGTACTTACACACAAGATATTCTAGGTGAGACTAGGTGAGTATACACACACACGCAACATATACTAAGTTAGTACACCCAGAAACAAGATATACTAGGTGAATACACACATACAAGGTATACTAGGTGAGTACTAGTTGAGTACTTACACACAAGATATTCTAGGTGAGACTAGGTGAGTATACACACACACACGCAACATATACTAGGTTAGTACACCCAGAAACAAGATATACTAGGTGAATACCCCAACACCAACCTCCTACAGTACACCTCCCACAGTAACCCCAACACCAACCTCCCACAGGTAACCCCAACACCAACCTCCCACAGTACACCTCCCACAGGTAACCCCAGCACCAACCTCCCACAGTACACCTCCCACAGGTAACCCCAGCACCAACCTCCCACAGTAACCCCAACACCAACCTCCCACAGTACACAACACCAACCTCCCACAGTACACATCCCACAGGTAACCCCAGCACCAACCTCCCACAGTACACCTCCCACAGTAACCCCAACACCAACCTCCCACAGTACACAACACCAACCTCCCACAGTACACATCCCACAGGTAACCCCAGCACCAACCTCCCACAGGTAACCCCAACACCAACCTCCCACAGTACACAACACCAACCTCCCACAGTACACCTCCCACAGGTAACCCCAGCACCAACCTCCCACAGTACACATCCCACAGGTAACCCCAGCACCAACCTCCCACAGTACACAACACCAACCTCCCACAGTACACCTCCCACAGTACACCTCCCACAGGTAACCCCAGCACCAACCTCCCACAGTACACCTCCTACAGGTAACCCCAACACCAACCTCACACAGTACACCTCCCACAGTAACCCCAGCACCAACCTCCCACAGGTACAAAATGAAGCCATGAGAATTATCTTAGGATGCCCAAGAAATGCTATGATTGAGAAAATCAGGATGGAGTTGAATCTGCAGAGTATTGGGGATAGAATTGCAGAGATAAATGTAGCTTCTGCCATTAGATTAATGAGAGGTGGGGGAGCTAATGAATTGGTCCTCTCAGTTCAAAAGGTGGGAAGTACTGAACAATGTATGATGAAGAAAAGAGCATATATGAATACCTTATGTTCTAATGTTATTAAGTATGATGTTATTTCAGAGTGTATTGCTGTGCCCAAGAGAAAATTTACACCACCATGGGAGGATTGTAATGTAGATGTAGTAATTACTCCCTTGCAAAAGAAAAAAAGTATGTATGAAATAGGAGAGCTGAGGGCAACATATGATTGTATAATTAGAAAATTGCCTACAGAAAACACTCTACTACATGTATATTGTGATGGGTCAGTAGCTAGGGATGGGAAGGCAGGATGTATATTGTGATGGGTCAGTAGCTAGGGATGGGAAGGCAGGATGTATATGTTCTTAACATTCTGAAACCTATATTGTTTGCTGATAATACTACACTCATCTACTCCAACCCCAACCCACATACACTAAATACTGTAATGTTGTTAATAATGAACTAAAAAAAGTCCACTTATGGATGTCAACCAACAAACTAACACTTAACATAGAAAAGACCTACTACATCTTATTTGGAAGCAAATCTACAAATGCAATTCAGCTTCAGATGACAATGTAAACATTAGCAATAACAATGATGGAAAGTTTCTTGGTCTATTCTTAGACAAGAGACTCAACTTCAGTACCCACATACAACACATAACTAAGAAAGTCTCTAAAACAGTTGGTATACTCTCCAAAATCAGATATTATGTACCTAACCCTGCTCTCATCTCTCTATATTATACACTAATCTATCCCTATCTCAACTATGGTATCTGTGCATGGGGTTCAACCACTGCAAACCACCTCAAGTCCATCATCACCCAGCAAAAATCTGCTATCAGAATAATATCAAATTCTGCTTTCAGACAACACTCAGCCCCCTTGTTTAACTCCCTAAACATGCTAAACATAATCTCACTCCATAAATTCTCTTGTGTCAACTACATTTACAAAACTCTGTTCTTAAATGCAAATCCTGCTCTGAAACTCTTCCTGGACAGATGTAATAGGACCCATTATCACCACACCAGAAATAAATATCTCTTTGATATCCCCAGAGTTAAACTTGTATAAATAAATAAATAAATAAATAATGTTTATTCAGGTAAGGTACATACATACAAGTAATGTTACATTAATGGATCGATATATAGATAGAGCTAGTACATACAATGCCTAAAGCCACTATTACGCAACGCGTTTCGGGCAGGAAAAACATTAATATCTAGAACTTAATACTAATTGAGCATAAAGAATAAAATGTGTTGAGAACAAATACAAATAAAGATAAAAAAAAGAGGGAACATGACTGAAAAAGCAGCACAAATACAATAGGTTGACAAACAGTGTTGATTAAAAAAAAAAAAAAATAACAGACATGGGTTGACAATAGAGGGGTAAGGTAGGTTAGTGAATTTATTAGGTAGTGTTTAGTTTTTATCTTAAACTGGTTGAGAGAGGTACAGTCTTTAACATGGTTGGGAAGATCATTCCACATTCTGGGTCCCTTGATTTGTAGAGCATTTCTAGTTTGATTAAGTCGTACTCTTGGAATATCAAAACTGTATTTATTTCTGGTGTGGTGCTCATGGGTTCTGTTACAACCTTCAATGAAGCTTTTGAGCTTATATGTATGTATTTGTAATGTATGTATGTAAACAATGTATTTATTATCATTTATCAATTCTGATAGAAATTACCTACTTAAAATTATCTGTTAGATTAAGGACCTGCCTGAAACGCTGCGCATACTAGTGGCTTTACAAGATTGTAAATACTGTACTATTCAATGTATTCTCACAACCCCAATGTACCTACTTGTATATATATAAATAAAATAAAATAAAATATTGTGATGGGTCAGTAGCTAGGGATGGGAAGGCAGGATGCAGTATGCCAAACTGAATTCGTGCGCCCCTTGAGGGACTTGAAGTAGAGGGATAGGGATCACAGGATAAGTATGGGTAGCACAAACTACTGGTAACAGGATGAGTATGGGTTGCACAATTAATTACTACAAAGTGGTTGAGTATGGGGTGCACGTAAATGAAGACTCCCAAGAAGCAAATCAGAGATCAGCCCAAGCTTCATCTTGAGGCAAAGCTCAATGCCTTAAGCCATATTGATGCTCTGTCCACAGAGCATTCTCTCTCTCAAATCATAATAGTACACTAATGGTTCCCTACACCACCCCTCAGGTGCAGCTGCAGCAGGCTTGGGTGACATGATGACTATGGGGTGCACAATAAACTAACACTCACAGAATGAGTATGGGCTGCACAATAAGCTACCTCTCACAAGATTAGTAATAAAGAAACATTAATTTTTTGGGTAGGGTGACTGAAACTCATCCTGGGGTAAAAATGTTTATTTAAATTTATTATAGTTAAATGAATTTAGTAAATTATTCCATATATTGTATTATAAGTGAATTGACACTAAACTATAAATGATACTAATAAGGTTTTAAAAATGAAAAACAGTAAAAATCCTTCATGTAAGATATGGAAGTTGAAAAGTAAATTAACTGTAAACTAAATTATAAACTGTAGACATAATATAAAGTATTATAAGTAAAATACCTATAAACTACCAAATAATAAGGTGTAAGGAACCATTTCTATTGTTTGTCCTTTTTTACCTGTTTCCTCAGGTATTTTAAAATTCCCATTCCGTTGTTACTACACTGTTTTCCTGGTGTAGTTCCCTGTGGTTCAAATTTTACTACTTGTACTTCTTGCTGTTTCTGAATGATTGCTAATGGTAGCCCTTGTTGCACCTGCGGAACTTTTTGTAAATGTTCCACCTGCGGAACTTTTTGTACTTGTTGAATTTCTTGCACCTGCGGTACTTTTTGGACTTTATGCACCTGCTGCACTTGTAGCTCGTCAGGATTTTTTTCCAAGGCATTATCGCTATCACCTTCTGATCATAATGTAAGTTTATCTGCATCAAGCTTCCTTGTGCGTGCTGGAAAAAAAATGAAAATAAAAAATAAAAAATTTTGAAATGGAAGATCCTGTGTAACAAATTTAATCAGTTACTATGATCGAGCCGCAGAAATTTTACAGGAAAGATATGGTTGGGTTGACTGCATCTATCTGGACCTAAAAGAGGCATTCAACAGAATTCCACATAAGAGTTTGTTCTGGAAACTGGAACATATTGGAGGGGTGACAGGTAAGCTTCTAACATGGATTAAAAAATTTCAAACTGATAGAAAAATGAGGGCAGTAATCAGAGGCAATGTATTGGACTGGAGAAATGTCACGAGAGGAGTACCACAGGGTTTAGTTCTGGCATTCATGGATAAATAATAAATAAATTGTTCATGATTTTTTTAGACAAAAGCTAGAATATGCAGCAGTTGTATGGTGCCCATATCTTAAGAAGTACATGTACAAACTTGAAATGATACAAAGACGTCATGGGTGTCATAGGGGCCCCAGCACACTGGTTTGCTAAAGGGCCCTTAATGCTGTCGAGACCTTATGGGCCCTTGGACCCATTACGTTAAGACATAGTGCTGTATTGGGCCACACACTTTTTGCCATATACATCAATGACAGAGATGATTGAATTGAAATTATATATATATATATATATATATATATATATATATATATATATACATATGTATATATATATATATATATATATATATATATATATATATATATATATATACATATGTATATATATATATATATATATATATATGAGAGAAAATAATAGGTGGTGATATATTTATATATTATGTGAACTACTTACACAAAAAGAAGTTAGTGGTGAAGATCTTCTTGTCTTACGTTGTTTGGTAGGATACCATGTGTCACCCGTGCTGGTCCTTTCTTGTAATAGATAACGATTGATTCATACCCACAGCCACGCAGATATGTTAGCTGAAAAGCAAATAATATTTAAACAATAACACTATCTGGGAAAATGCAACAAAATAAATGTTTGAAGCATAGCTGGGCATGTGCAATAGAACCCATAATAGAATCACAATACCAGAAATAAATATCTTTGATATCCCCAGAGTCAAAGTTATTCTGTGTAAATACTCTATGCAAATAAAGGGACCTTGTCTATGGAACTCACTCGCTAACAAATTTAAAAACTGTCCAACTTCTGCCATTTTAAAAAATAAAACCAAAAAGTACCTAAATTTTTTCTTGATAGTTTCCTAACTAGTGTATTAAACTCGCACTGTATCTTATGAAATCCAATGCCAGAATATATGTGCCTAAACCATACAACTTTTCCATTGTAATCATTGCTATCACCTTATATCATGATTGTTATATTGAATGCATATCTTACTATATTATACCTTGAAATATTCCTCAAATTATGCTACAATTTATATGTTGATAACCCTCAAATTTTACTTTAATGTACATAGTAATCTTTGTGATACTTTCTTACAATGTACCAGCCAATTTTTTCCATTTAAGCTTTAAATTGCCTATTTAAAACTATCTGTTAGATTAAGGACCTGCCCAAAACACTATGTGTGCTAGTGGCTTTACAAGAATGTAAAAACATCAATGCTATGTACTCTCATAATCCCAGTGTGCTAACTTGTATATAAATAAATAAACAAATAGTATGTAAGTACTGTACAGCATTATTCATGTTGATTCTATACCTTATCAAGCAAGTTCAGCATAAGAAGAATACAAATGAATACAACAGATGTAGACAAACTTCAATACCTGATTTTCAATCCTTCGTAGAACCCGGCTTGCTGTATTTCGTTCTAAAGCCTTCTTGCCTTTAAGTAGAAAACGGGCTTCCTCTTCTTTCTTCATTAATTCTCTACTGTTTCGGAAGTCACACTGGCAGAACTTGCAAACATTGCTTCGGACATGCACACATTGTTTGCAGTTTGTGCATCTCCTCAAGAATTTTCCCTGAAGACCTGAAGGAAATAGTTTCTAATAAAATACTTATATTCAAATGACCTATGCTGCAAAAATTATAAGTTAAATTGTTGTTAAAATGTACTACAGTAATTAAATATATTATTTAAATTATGAAATAATCTACATTAACACTAGTGAGAGCAATGTTAAAAATTTTAGGACTGCATCTGGAAATAACTTTAATTTTGGATGTGATTAACCATGCTGTAACTCGTATAACAAAACTGAGAGGAGTTGAATCCAACAGCCTGATTGACCAGGCTGTTAATTTCAAGCGAATACTATATTATTGGAAGAAAAAAAATTATATATATATATATATATATATATATATGTCGTACCTAGTAGCCAGAACTCACTTCTCAGCCTACTATGCAAGGCCCGATTTGCCTAATAAGCCAAGTTTTCCTGAATTAATATATTTTCTCTAATGTTTTTCTTATGAAGTGATGAAACTACCCATTTCATTATGTATGATGTCATTTTTTTTTTACTGGAGTTAAAATTAACGTAGATATATGACCGAACCTAACTAACCCTACCTAACCTAACCTAACCTATCTTTATAGGGTAGGTTGGGTTAGGTAGCCGAAAAAGTTAGGTTAGGTTAGGTTAGGTAGGTTAGGTAGTCGAAAAACAATTAATTCATGAAAACTTGGCTTATTAGGCAAATCGGGCCTTGCATAGTAGGCTGAGAAGTGCGTTCTGGCTACTAGGTACGACATATATATATATATATATATATATATATATATATATATATATATATATATATATAATCAATATTGTAACTTTTTTTGTGTAATGACGTTTTCAAATAAAGTTAGATAAATATACACACATACCAAAAGAATAAGGGTGGTAGGAGAAGAAAATATGAAAGTGTTCAGTGAGGATCCACAAGGTCTTCTCTGAGTACTCTTTATTTTCTTCTCCGAGGCTATGGGTCCCTACACTTGCACCAGAGGTGGTACCCCTCATATATATATATATATATATATATATATATATATATATATATATATATATATATATATATATATATATATATATATATATATATATGACAGTGTCAGATTCACCACCACCATCAAACACCATACACCACCAGCATCATACACCAACAGCACCATACACCACCAGCATCATACACCACCAGCATCATACACCACCAGCATCATACACCATCAGCATCATACATCACCAGCATCATACACCATCAGCATAATACACCACCAGCATCATACACCATACACCACCAGCACCATACACCACCAGCACCATACACCACCAGCATCATACACCACCAGCACCATACACCACCAGCATCATACACCACCAGCACCATACACCACCAGCATCATACACCATCAGCATCATACACCATCAGCATCATACACCATCAGCATCATACTCCACCAGAATCATACACCACCAGCATCATACACCACCAGCACCATACACCAGCATCATACACCATCAGCATCATACACCATCAGCATCATACACCATCAGCATCATACTCCACCAGCACCATACACCACCAGCACCATACACCACCACCATGTCAAATGGACAGTGTTAACAAAATTATTCCCACATACTCCGTCACTATGTGATGGAGTACACATAGAACAGGGGACTGTAACAAATGTTCTAGCATAAAACTTTGTACAGTTTAGTAATTCCTTACCATTTGATGTACTAGGTAGATCCATGTTTGGTGAAGTTTTATAGCTGGAGCTGGAAGATCCTGTCGAGATGACTTCTTCAAAGAGAATAGCTTCAACACATTGTGTCTTGAGTCTTCCAGTACTTGGCCTACAGTTACCAGATCTGATTTACAGAAACTAGTGAACTATGGAGATAAGATTGTTAATAATATACTTTTTTTGAGATTCATATGACTTGCAGCTTAAAAACCAACCTTATTTTAAAATAGTACACTAAAGTACATAGCAAATTGCGAAATTCGTAGTTTTTTAACTACTTTAAAGCTAAATTCTCAAGCTTTGAAAATAAGCACAATTTGCTATTTTAAGCAGAATCTGGCAACTCTGATTTAGCATGTAAACATTGACTTGCATTCACAATGTAGTTATTTATTTTTCAACAATTTAAAACGAGTTATGAAAATACACACATTGGTACATTATTGCAAAGGCACTATACTATATATATATATATATATATAAATTGTTGCAAGTCGAGCAACAAATATTTTACATTGAACAACAAATGAGATTGGAAAAGCAGTATTGCCAAAATAGACCCCAGACACACCCTGTGGGTAGTAATGGACCCCCATACCGACCCTATGAGGGGTAGTGGACCCCATAATAACACTATGGGCGATAGTGGACACTATACAAACACTATGGGCGGTAGTTGACTTCATAGAGACCCTGTGGGCGGTAAGGGACCCCCTATCGACCCTGTGGGCGGCAGTGGACCCCCTATCGATCCTGTGGGCGGCAGTGGACCCCCTACCGACCCTGTGGGCGGCAGTGGACCCCTACCGAACGTGTGGGCGGCAGTGGACCCCCTACCGACCCTGTGGGCGGCAGTGGACCCCCTATCGATCCTGTGGGCGGTAGTGGACCCCCACCATATCGACCCTGTGGGCGGCAGTGGACCCCCTATCGATCCTGTGGGCGGCAGTGGACCCCCTACCGACCCAGTGGGTGGCAGTGGACCCCCTGCCGACCCTGTGGGCGGTAGGGGACCCCTACCGACCCTGTGGACGGTAGTTGACTTCATAGCGACCCTGTGGGCGGTAGTGGACCCCATACCGACCCTGTGGGTGGCGGTGGACCCCATACCGACTCTGTGGGCGGCAGTGAACCCTATATACTAATCCTGTGGGCGATACTGTACCCTATAGTCATCCTGTGGGGGCAATGTATGCCATACATATCCAGTGGGTGTTATTGTACCCCATACTTATTCTGTGGGTGGTTGGAGCCCCATATCCATCCTGTGGGTTATAGTGGACCCCATACTCATCCTGTGGGTGGTATTGGACCCCATACCTATCCTGTGGGTGGTTGTGAGCCCATACCCATCCTGTCGGTGGTAGTGGACGCAATACACATCCAGTGGATGGTATTGGATCCCATACCCTTCCTGTGGGTGGAAGTGATCCCCATACCATTCCTGTGGGTGGATGTGACCCCCATACTCATCCTGCGGGTGTTATTGGACCCCTTACCCACCTAACAGGTGGTAGTGGACCCTATACTAATCCTATAGTTTCCAATAATCCACACCATACCATCCTGTTTGCAGTAGTTTACCCTATATACATTCCAACATAACATCGTTTTCTGTTAGCGTTCCTACAAAACATTCTTTAAAGATTTCTAAAGCACAAACTATGGTATATAATATTGATTGGTGAAGCACTTATTCTATGTAATAATTTATTGTGCTTATTATAATTTACTAAGAACAACTAATATTTCTCAAAACAAAACTACGAGCCTTCAATAGGATGTAGCTGATCTGTAATATTATAAGAGCATGGACAATAGTAGGTGAATTTCACAACCCATGTGGGACCTGAAAACTACAATTTTCGTTATAATTGAACCAATCACGACTATTCAGCTATCTACGTTGATGGACGAGTACTGTGAGACGTAAATTGGTACGTGAG
Organism: Procambarus clarkii; assembly: GCF_040958095.1. NCBI lineage: Eukaryota > Metazoa > Arthropoda > Malacostraca > Decapoda > Cambaridae > Procambarus > Procambarus clarkii. The sequence continues at coordinate 38,111 of NW_027189702.1, forward strand.
GAAGAGTTTGAGCCTTGGTAAAAAAGTTAACTGGGAATATATCACATATGTACTAAATCACATTCCACATATTGACTTTAAGCACTAGTCATATATGTACTGTCTTGTGTGAGAACGGGTTGTTTTTCCAACATCTCTTCATATGGAAGCTTTCTAATTTGCGGGATTAACTTTGTCATCCTAACTGACGTGTTCTAGTGAATTATGTCCATTCATTATGTGTATGGCGACCAAAACTGAACGGCATAATGTAAATGGGGCCTAAAAACAATACGTTAATAAACCCAGCCGACTTATTGCTAACTCTTCTATAAATAAATCTATGGGAAAGAAAAGCTCTCAGCCTGCTAACAAGAGTGTACAAATCCACAAGGGCCGGGACGAGGATTCGAACCTGCGTCCGAGAGCATCCCAGACGCTGCCGTAATCGACTGAGCTACGACATGGTCAAAAGGAGTTGAAACCGAAGATCTACTGAACATATTGGATCCTGCAGCCTCTCCGAGGCACAAACCAGTGTTAGTGTAACAAGAATGTGAAGTTGACTACGTCCATCTAGTTCCACCCGCTCCTCCCCAGAACTAGTTGTTAAATAAGCACTTTACCTTGACTCCTCTGATCCAACACTTGTCCACACGTGCCACACTCCTGAAAAAATATTTTTTACATATATTAAGGGCAAGTATAAGTAATTATTAAAATAAGGCACCAAACCGGGAAGGCTATGTAGCACCAGGGTAAGTATAAACAGTTTATTTCAAATACAATCGAGTAGGAAAATACAATTATGAATTTCAAGAACACTGGAACCAATCACTGGAAAAGGTGAAATTGCAATGGAGATTAATTAAAGATTGTATCAACAATAGCGAGTAGGCAAGACTGATAAGACTGCAATAGCCTAACGGAGTACATTTTTGTCTCCGACTCATGAGGCTATGGTTAAGCATCAATGTTCTTTTAAAGTTACATAGAAACACATTATCTTATTAGGGTCTTCCACTAAAAACAAACCTTTAGCTAATCTTAGATAAACGTACTGTGTATTATTAATTTATTTAGCTGTTTATTGGCCTAAATTATATAAATAACATGCTTAAAACCTCTTAAGTACAGTATATGGTCTCTGAGCACCAAACCAACGTTAGAAGCCTAGTGATTACATTGTCAAAAAGGACCATTTACAGGTGAAACAATTTCATATCGCAGAGTAAACAAGATGGAAACAATTATCTTCCACATTTATTTGCACAATTGCCATCCTGATATGACCACTCCATCGCCCTAGTCGTTAACACACTAAGTGCAGGCGATGAGTCACAATAACGTGGCTGAAGTAGTTTGACCAGGCCACACACTAGCAGGTGAAGGGATGACGACGTTTCGGTCCATCCTGGACCATTCTCAAGTCGACTTGAGAATGGTCCAGGACCGAAACGTCGTCGTCAACACACTAAACAATCTAGGGTGACTTGTTGCTAAACATTACAAGTCACCTTTACCTTAGCTACAAAACACGTTGTGCATATTATCACACTACCTTTAATGTCATAATGCAGCAGTTTGCGCGCTCAAAATACAGATAGACAAAATTCTCAGGAACCATAGGGGAACCTTTGACAAGCCGCCGGCTTCCTGTTGCCGTAGAGGGCACTATGGAGAAATGGTGGCCCTCTGGTAAATTTAAGTCAATATTACCTAGGAGTTATGATGTACCAGCCATTGAACATCTGGGACTCACAGTTAATATGAAAACAATCCTTAAGAATAGTTAAACGAATCTTTGACTGAAACGAACAACGTTGAATATTCAACTGTACGAGTCTCTGTTGTGGTCCCATCTGGCCTACTGTGTCCTAATATGGAAACCTCACTTCAAAAACACATCAATGATTTTCAGCTTTGGAGAAAGTTCAAGACAGCAACAACAATCATGCCAGAACTTGTTCAACTGTCACTACCACGAATCTTTGAAGGACTAACACTATAAAAGTTTAAATTGTTATAGATTTAGATAGATTAGCCTATAAATTTTCCTAGAAATTACCTACTTAATATTATCTGTTAAATTAAGGACCTGGCCGAAGTGCTATGCGTACTAGTGGCTTTACAAGAATGTAAACACACAGGGCTATGTACTCCTTGTCACCTGTCCTCTTAAAAATAGCGTCGCTTTTGGCCGTTTACCCGTAAGGCCGAATATGGACGTAATTTGGAAATGAAAACAAAATGAAAATAAATTTGGGCTTTTTTTCAACAACAATAAGTTAAGGGTCCTCTGGTAGGTTAGGTGGGCAGGAAATTCTCATAAAGTTGAAATTACGACTTTTTATACCCAACATATGCCAAGTACTGAAAGCGGCGTTTGGTTACATCTGTCCCAAACCCCCCAGCAGTTTTCAAAATATCCCAAACATTACAATTTCGAGGCTTGAGCCATTTTTTTGGAGCCAAATTCTGGCTCTCTCAACGTATTCGCAGTTTGAAATTACGACTTTTTATACCCAACATATGCCAAGTACTGAAAGCGGCGTTTGGTTACATCTGTCCCAAACCCCCCAGCAGTTTTCAAAATATCCCAAACATCCCAATTTCGAGGCTTGAGCCATTTTTTTGGAGCCAAATTCTGGCTCTCTGAACGTATTCGCACTTTGAATTTACGACTTTTTATACCCTACATATGCAAAGTTCTGAAAGCGGCGTTTGGTCATATTTGTTGCAAACCCCCCTGCAGTTTTCAAAATATCCCAAACATCCCAATTTCGAGGCCTGAGCCAAATTTTGGAGCCAAATTCTGGCTAATGCACATATTCGCAGTTTGAAATTACGACTTTTATACCCAACATATGCCAAGTCCTGAAAGCGGCAGTGAGTCACATTTTGCACAAACTCTCTTGCAGTTTTCAAAATATCCCAAATATTCCAATTTCTAGGCCTGAGCCATATTTTGGAGCCAAATTCTGGCTCTCTGCACGTATTCGCAGTTTGAAATTACGACTTTATATACCCAACATATTCCAAGTACTGAAAGCGGCGTTTGGTCACATTTGTCCCAAACCTCCCAATTTCGAGGCCTGAGCCATATTTTGGAGCCAAATTCTGGCACTCTGCACGTATTCGCATTTTTAAATTACGACTTTTTTATAACCAACATATGCGAAGTACTGAGAGCGGCGTTTGGTGACATTTGTCCCAAACCCCCCTGCAGTTTTCAAAATATCCCAAACAACCCAATTTCGAGGTCTGAGCCATATTTTAGAGTCAAATTCTGGCTCCATGCAAGTATTCGCGGTTTGAAATTACGACATTTTATACCCAACATATGCCAAGTCCTGAAAGCGGCAGTGAGTCACATTTCCAACAAACTCCCCTGCAGTTTTCGAAATATCCCAAATATCCCAATTTTGAGGCCTGAGCCATACTTTGGAGCCAAATTCTGGCTCTCTGCACGTATTCGCAGTTTGAAATTACGACTTTTTATACCCAACATATGCCAAGTTCTGTAAGCGGTGTTTGGTCATATTTGTCCCAAACCCCCCTACAGTTTTCGAAATACCCCAAACATCCCAATTTCGAGGCGTGAGCCATATTTTGGAGCCAAACTCAGGCTCTCTGCACGTATTCGCAGTTTGAATTTACGACTTTTAATTTATACCCAACATATGCCAAGTACTGAAAGCGGCAGTGAGTCACATTTCGCACAAACTCCCCTGCAGTTTTCGAAATATCCCAAATATCCCAATTTCGAGGCTTGAGCAATATTTTGGAGCCAAATTCTGGCTCTCTGCACGTATTCGCAGTTTGAAACTACGACATTTTATACCCAACATATGCCAAGTCTTGAAAGCGGCAGCGAGTCACATTTCGCACAAACTCCCCTGGAGTTTTCGAAATATCCCAAATATCCCAATTTCGAGGCCTGAGCCATATTTTGGAGCCAAATTCTGGCTCTCTGTACGTATTCGCAGTTTGAAATTACGAATTTTTTATACCCAACATATGCCAAGTACTGAAAGCGGCGTTTGGTCACATTTGTCCCAAACCCCCCCCCCCTTTAGTTTTCAAAATATCCCTAACATCCCAATTTCGAGGCCTTAGCCATATTTTGGAGCCAAATTCTGGCTCTCTGCACGTATTCGCGGTTTGAAATTACGACATTTTATATCCAACATATGCCAAGTCTTGAAAGCGGCAGCGAGTCACATTTTGCTCAAACTCGCCTGCAGTTTTCAAAATATCCCAAACATCCCACTTTCATGGCCTAAGCCATATTTTGGAGCCAAATTCAAGCTCTCTGCACGTATTCGCAGTTTGAAATTATGACTTTTTATACCCAACATATGCCAAGTTCTGTAAGCAGCGTTTGGTCATATTTGTCCCAAACCCCCCTGCAGTTTTCAAAATATCCCAAACTACCCAATTTCGAGGACTGAGCAATATTTTGGAGCCAAATTCTGGCTCTATGCACGTATTCGCAGTTTGAAATTACGACTTTTTATACCCAACATATGCCAAGTGTTGAAAGCGGCGTTTGGTTATATTTGTCCCAAACCTCCCTGCAGTTTTCAAAATATCCCAAACATCACAATATCGAGGCCTGAGCCATATTTTGGAGCCAAATTCTGGCTCTCTGCACGTATTCGCAGTTTGATATTATGATTTTTATACCCAACATATGCCAAGTACTGAAAGCGCCAGTGAGTCACATTTTGCACAAATTCCCCTGCAGTTTTCGAAATACCCCAAAAATCCCAATTTCGAGGCGAGAGCCATATTTTGGAGCCAAACTCAGGCTCTCTGCACGTATTCGCAGTTTGAAATTACGACTTTTTTATACCCAACATATGTCAAGTACTGAAAGCGGCAGTGAGTCACATTTCGCACAAACTCCCCTGCAGTTTTCGAAATATCCCAAATATCCCAATTTCGAGGCTTGAGCAATATTTTGGAGCCAAATTCTGGCTCATTGCACGTATTCGCAGTTTGAAATTACGACCTTTTTTATGCCCAAAATATGCCAAGTAATGAATGCGGCGTTTGGTCACATTTTTCACAAACCGTCCCTGCAGTTTTCAAAATATCCCAAACATCCCAATTTCGAGAACTGTTCAATATTTTGGAGTCAAATTCTGGCTCTAGGCACGTATTCGTGGTTTGAAATTACGACTTTTTATACCCAACATATGCCAAGTCCTGAAAGCAGCAGCGAGTCAAATTTTGCACAAACTCCCCTACAGTTGTCGATATATCCCAAATATCCCAATTTCGAGGCCTGAGCCATATTTTGGAGCCAACTTCTGGCTCTCTTCACGTATTCGCAGTATGAAATTACGAATTTTTTATACCCAACATATGCCAAGTGTTGAAAGCGGCGTTTGGTTATATTTGTCCCAAACCTCCCTGCAGTTTTCAAAATATCCCAAACATCACAATATCGAGGCCTGAGCCATATTTTGGAGATAAATTCTGGCTCTCTGCAGGTATTCGCAGTTTGATATTACGATTTTTATACCCAACATATGACAAGTACTGAAAGCGGCAGTGAGTCACATTTCGCACAAACTCCCCTGCAGTTTTCGAAATATCCCAAATATCCCAATTTCGAGGCTTGAGCAATATTTTAAAGCCAACTTCTGGCTCTCTGCACGTATTCGCAGTATGAAATTACGAATTTTTTATACCCAACATATGCCAAGTGTTGAAAGCGACGTTTGGTTATATTTGTCCCAAACCTCCCTGCAGTTTTCAAAATATCCCAAACATCACAATATCGAGGCCTGAGCCATATTTAGGAGCCAAATTCTGGGTCTCTGCACGTATTCGCAGTTTGATATTACGATTTTTATACCCAACATATGCCAAGTACTGAAAGCAGCAGTGAGTCACATTTTGCACAAACTCCCCTGAAGTTTTCGAAATACCCCAAACATCCCAATTTCGTGGCGTGAGCAATATTTTGGAGCCAAATTCTGGCTCTATGCACGTATTCGCGGTTTGAAATTACGACATTTTATACCCAACATATGCCAAGTCCTGAAAGCGGCAGTGAGTCACATTTCGCACAAACTCCCCTGCAGTTTTCAAAATATCCCAAACATCCCAATTTCGAGGCCTGAGCCATATTTTGTAGCCAAATTTTGGCTCTCTGCACGTATTCGCACTTTGAAATTACGACTTTTTATACCTAACATATACCAAGTACTGAAAGCGGCATTTGGTCACATTTGTCCCAAACCTCCCAGCAGTTTTCAAAATATCCCAAACATCCCAATTTCGAGGACTGAGCCATGCTTTGGAGCCAAATTCTGGCTCTCTGCACGTATCCGCAGTTTGAAATTACGACTTTTTTATACCCAACATATACCAAGTACTGAAAGCGGCATTTGGTCACATTTGTCTCAATCCTTCTTGCAGTTTTCAAAATATCTCAAACATCCCAATTTCGAGGCCTAATCCATATTTTGGAGCCAAATTCTAGCTCTCTGCACGTATTCGTAGTTTTAAATTGCGACTTTTTTATACCCAACATATGCCAAGTACTGAAATCGGCGTTTTCTCAAATTTGTCCCAATTCCCCCTGCAGTTTTCAAAATATCCCAAACATCTAAATTTCGAGGCCTGAGCCATATTTTGGAGCCAAATTCTGGCTCTCTGCACGTATTCGCAGTTTTTAATTACGACTTTTTTATACCCAACATATGCGAAGTACTGAGAGCGGCGTTTGGTGACATTTGTCCCAAACCCCCCTGCAGTTTTCAAAATATCCCAAACAACCCAATTTCGAGGTCTGAGCCATATTTTAGAGTCAAATTCTGGCTCCATGCAAGTATTCGCGGTTTGAAATTACGACATTTTATACCCAACATATGCCAAGTCCTGAAAGCGGCAGTGAGTCACATTTCCAACAAACTCCCCTGCAGTTTTCGAAATATCCCAAATATCCCAATTTTGAGGCCTGAGCCATACTTTGGAGCCAAATTCTGGCTCTCTGCACGTATTCGCAGTTTGAAATTACGACTTTTTATACCCAACATATGCCAAGTTCTGTAAGCAGCGTTTGGTCATATTTGTCCCAAACCCACCTGGAGTTTTCAAAATATCCCAAACATCCCAATTTCGAGGACTGAGCAATATTTTGGAGCCAAATTCTGGCTCTATGCACGTATTCGCGGTTTGAAATTACGACATTTTATACCCAACATATGCCAAGTCCTGAAAGCGGCAGTGAGTCACATTTCGCACAAACTCCCCTGCAGTTTTCGTAATATCCCAAATATCCCAATTTCGAGGCCTGAGCCATATTTTGGAGCCAAATTCAGGCTCTCTGCACGTATTCGCAGTTTGAAATTACGACTTTTTATACCCAACATATGCCAAGTTCTGTAAGCAGCGTTTGGTCATATTTGTCCCAAACCCCCCTGCAGTTTTCAAAATATCCCAAACTACCCAATTTCGAGGACTGAGCAATATTTTGGAGCCAAATTCTGGCTCTATGCACGTATTCGCAGTTTGAAATTACGACTTTTTATACCCAACATATGCCAAGTGTTGAAAGCGGCGTTTGGTTATATTTGTCCCAAACCTCCCTGCAGTTTTCAAAATATCCCAAACATCACAATATCGAGGCCTGAGCCATATTTTGGAGCCAAATTCTGGCTCTCTGCACGTATTCGCAGTTTGATATTATGATTTTTATACCCAACATATGCCAAGTACTGAAAGCGCCAGTGAGTCACATTTTGCACAAATTCCCCTGCAGTTTTCGAAATACCCCAAAAATCCCAATTTCGAGGCGAGAGCCATATTTTGGAGCCAAACTCAGGCTCTCTGCACGTATTCGCAGTTTGAAATTACGACTTTTTTATACCCAACATATGTCAAGTACTGAAAGCGGCAGTGAGTCACATTTCGCACAAACTCCCCTGCAGTTTTCGAAATATCCCAAATATCCCAATTTCGAGGCTTGAGCAATATTTTGGAGCCAAATTCTGGCTCATTGCACGTATTCGCAGTTTGAAATTACGACCTTTTTTATGCCCAAAATATGCCAAGTAATGAATGCGGCGTTTGGTCACATTTTTCACAAACCGTCCCTGCAGTTTTCAAAATATCCCAAACATCCCAATTTCGAGAACTGTTCAATATTTTGGAGTCAAATTCTGGCTCTAGGCACGTATTCGTGGTTTGAAATTACGACTTTTTATACCCAACATATGCCAAGTCCTGAAAGCAGCAGCGAGTCAAATTTTGCACAAACTCCCCTACAGTTGTCGATATATCCCAAATATCCCAATTTCGAGGCCTGAGCCATATTTTGGAGCCAACTTCTGGCTCTCTTCACGTATTCGCAGTATGAAATTACGAATTTTTTATACCCAACATATGCCAAGTGTTGAAAGCGGCGTTTGGTTATATTTGTCCCAAACCTCCCTGCAGTTTTCAAAATATCCCAAACATCACAATATCGAGGCCTGAGCCATATTTTGGAGATAAATTCTGGCTCTCTGCAGGTATTCGCAGTTTGATATTACGATTTTTATACCCAACATATGACAAGTACTGAAAGCGGCAGTGAGTCACATTTCGCACAAACTCCCCTGCAGTTTTCGAAATATCCCAAATATCCCAATTTCGAGGCTTGAGCAATATTTTAAAGCCAACTTCTGGCTCTCTGCACGTATTCGCAGTATGAAATTACGAATTTTTTATACCCAACATATGCCAAGTGTTGAAAGCGACGTTTGGTTATATTTGTCCCAAACCTCCCTGCAGTTTTCAAAATATCCCAAACATCACAATATCGAGGCCTGAGCCATATTTAGGAGCCAAATTCTGGGTCTCTGCACGTATTCGCAGTTTGATATTACGATTTTTATACCCAACATATGCCAAGTACTGAAAGCAGCAGTGAGTCACATTTTGCACAAACTCCCCTGAAGTTTTCGAAATACCCCAAACATCCCAATTTCGTGGCGTGAGCAATATTTTGGAGCCAAATTCTGGCTCTATGCACGTATTCGCGGTTTGAAATTACGACATTTTATACCCAACATATGCCAAGTCCTGAAAGCGGCAGTGAGTCACATTTCGCACAAACTCCCCTGCAGTTTTCAAAATATCCCAAACATCCCAATTTCGAGGCCTGAGCCATATTTTGTAGCCAAATTTTGGCTCTCTGCACGTATTCGCACTTTGAAATTACGACTTTTTATACCTAACATATACCAAGTACTGAAAGCGGCATTTGGTCACATTTGTCCCAAACCTCCCAGCAGTTTTCAAAATATCCCAAACATCCCAATTTCGAGGACTGAGCCATGCTTTGGAGCCAAATTCTGGCTCTCTGCACGTATCCGCAGTTTGAAATTACGACTTTTTTATACCCAACATATACCAAGTACTGAAAGCGGCATTTGGTCACATTTGTCTCAATCCTTCTTGCAGTTTTCAAAATATCTCAAACATCCCAATTTCGAGGCCTAATCCATATTTTGGAGCCAAATTCTAGCTCTCTGCACGTATTCGTAGTTTTAAATTGCGACTTTTTTATACCCAACATATGCCAAGTACTGAAATCGGCGTTTTCTCAAATTTGTCCCAATTCCCCCTGCAGTTTTCAAAATATCCCAAACATCTAAATTTCGAGGCCTGAGCCATATTTTGGAGCCAAATTCTGGCTCTCTGCACGTATTCGCAGTTTTTAATTACGACTTTTTTATACCCAACATATGCGAAGTACTGAGAGCGGCGTTTGGTGACATTTGTCCCAAACCCCCCTGCAGTTTTCAAAATATCCCAAACAACCCAATTTCGAGGTCTGAGCCATATTTTAGAGTCAAATTCTGGCTCCATGCAAGTATTCGCGGTTTGAAATTACGACATTTTATACCCAACATATGCCAAGTCCTGAAAGCGGCAGTGAGTCACATTTCCAACAAACTCCCCTGCAGTTTTCGAAATATCCCAAATATCCCAATTTTGAGGCCTGAGCCATACTTTGGAGCCAAATTCTGGCTCTCTGCACGTATTCGCAGTTTGAAATTACGACTTTTTATACCCAACATATGCCAAGTTCTGTAAGCAGCGTTTGGTCATATTTGTCCCAAACCCACCTGGAGTTTTCAAAATATCCCAAACATCCCAATTTCGAGGACTGAGCAATATTTTGGAGCCAAATTCTGGCTCTATGCACGTATTCGCGGTTTGAAATTACGACATTTTATACCCAACATATGCCAAGTCCTGAAAGCGGCAGTGAGTCACATTTCGCACAAACTCCCCTGCAGTTTTCGTAATATCCCAAATATCCCAATTTCGAGGCCTGAGCCATATTTTGGAGCCAAATTCAGGCTCTCTGCACGTATTCGCAGTTTGAAATTACGACTTTTTTATACCCAACATATGCCAAGTACTGAAAGCGGCGTTTGGTCACATTTGTCCCAAACCCCCCCTGCAGTTTTCAAAATATCCCAAACATCCAAATTTCGAGGCCTTAGCCATATTTTGGAGCCAAATTCTGGCTCCATGCACGTATTCGCGGTTTGAAATTACGACATTTTATACCCAACATATGCCAAGTCCTAAAAGCGGCAGTGAGTCACATTTCCTACAAACTCCCCTGCAGTTTTCGAAATATCCTAAATATTCCAATTTTGAGGCCTGAGTCATATTTTGGAGCCAAATTCTGGCTCTCTGCACGTATTCGCAGTTTGAAATTACGACTATTTATACCTAACATAAGCCGAGTACTGAAAGCGGCAGTGTGTCACATTTTGCTCAAACTCCCCTGCAGTTTTCAAAATATCCCAAACATCCCACTTTCATGGCCTGAGCCATATTTTGGAGCCAAATTCAAGCTCTCTGCACGTATTCGCAGTTTGAAATTATGACTTTTTATACCCAACATATGCCAAGTGTTGAAAGCGGCGTTTGGTTATATTTGTCCCAAACCTCCCTGTAGTTTTCAAAATATCCCAAACATCACAATATCGAGGCCTGAGCCATATTTTGGAGCCAAATTCAAGCTCTCTGCACATATTCGCAGTTTGATATTACGATTTTTATACCCAACATATGACAAGTACTGAAAGCGGCAGTGAGTCACATTTCGCACAAACTCCCCTGCAGTTTTCGAAATATCCCAAATATCCCAATTTCGAGGCGTGAGCCATATTTTGGAGCCAAACTCAGGCTCTCTGCACGTATTTCCAGTTTAAAATTACGACTTTTTTATACCCAACATATGCCAAGTACTGAAAGCAGCAGTGAGTCACATTTTGCACAAACTCCCCTGCAGTTTTCAAAATATCCCAAACATCACAATATCGAGGCCTGAGCCATATTTTGGAGCCAAATTCAGGCTCTATGCACGTATTCGCGGTTTGAAATTACCACTTTTTTATACCCAACAACTGCCAAGTACTGTAAGCGGCGTTTGGTCACATTTGTTTCAAACCTCCCTGCAGTTTTCAAAATATCCCAAACATCATAATTTCGAGGCCTGAACCATATTTTGGAGCCAAATTCTGGATCTCTGCACGTATTCGCAGTTTGAAATTACGACTTTTTTTTACCCAACATATACAAAGTACTGAAAGCAGCGTTTGGTCACATTTGTCCCAAACCCCCTTGCAGTTTTCAAAATATCCCAAACATCCCAATTTCGAGGCCTGATCCATATTTTGGAGCCAAATTCTGGCTCTATGCACGTATTCGCAGTTTGAAATTACGACAATTTATACCCAACATATGCCAAGTCCTGAAAGCGACAGTGAGTCACATTTCGCACAAACTCCCCTGCAGTTTTCGAAATATCCCAAATATCCCAATTTTGAGGCCTGAGCCATATTTTGGAGCCAACTTCTGGCTCTCTGCACGTATTCGCAGTATGAAATTACGAATTTTTTATACCCAACATATGCCAAGTACTGAAAGCGCCGTTTGGTTACATTTGTCCCAAACCTCCCTGCAGATTTCAAAATATCCCAAACATCACAATATCGAGGCCTGAGCCATATTTTGGAGCCAAATTCTGGCTCTCTGCACGTATTCGCAGTTTGATATTACGATTTTTATACCCAACATATGCCAAGAACTGAAAGGGGCAGTGAGTCACATTTTGCACAAACTCCCCTGCAGTTTTCGAAATATCCCAAACATCCCAATTTCGAGGTGTGAGCCATATTTTGGAGCCAAACTCTGGCTCTCTGCACGTATTCGCAGTTTGAAATTACGACTTTTTTATACCCAATGTATGCCAAGTACTGAAAGCAGCGTTTGGTCACATTTGTCCCAAACCCCCCCTGCAGTTTTCAAAATATCCCAAACATCCCACTTTCAAGGCCTGAGCCATATTTTAAAAGCCAAATTCAAGCTCTCTGCACGTTTTCGCAGTTTGAAATTACGACTTTTTATACCCAACATATGCCAAGTTCTGAAAGCGGCGTTTGGTCATATTTGTCCCAAACCCTCCTTCAGTTTTCAAAATATCCCAAACATCCCAATTTCGAGGACTGAGCAATATTTTGGAGCCAAATTCTGGCTCTCTGCACGTATTCGCAGTTTGAAATTATGACTTTTTATACCCAACATATGCCAAATTCTGTAAGCAGCGTTTGGTCATATTTGTCCCAAACCCCCCTGCAGTTTTCAAAATATCCCAAACTACCCAATTTCGAGGACTGAGCAATATTTTGGTGCCAAATTCTGGCTCTATGCACGTATTCGCAGTTTGAAATTACGACTTTTTATACCCAACATATGCCAAGTGTTGAAAGTGGCGTTTGGTTATAGTTGTCCCAAACCTCCCTGCAGTTTTCAAAATATCCCAAACATCACAATATCGAGGCCTGAGCCATATTTTGGAGCCAAGTTCTGGCTCTCTGCACGTATTCGCAGTTTGATATTACGATTTTTATACCCAACATATGCCAAGTACTGAAAGCGCCAATGAGTCACATTTTGCACAAATTCCCCTGCAGTTTTCGAAATACCCCAAAAATCCCAATTTCGAGGCGAGAGCCATATTTTGGAGCCAAACTCAGGCTCTCTGCACGTATTCGCAGTTTGAAATTACGACTTTTTTATACCCAACATATGTCAAGTACTGAAAGCGGCAGTGAGTCACATTTCGCACAAACTCCCCTGCAGTTTTCGAAATATCCCAAATATCCCAATTTCGAGGCTTGAGCAATATTTTGGAGCCAAATTCTGGCTCATTGCACGTATTCGCAGTTTGAAATTACGACCATTTTTATGCCCAACATATGCCAAGTACTGAATGCGGCGTTTGGTCACATTTTTCCCAAACCGTCCGTGCAGTTTTCAAAATATCCCAAACATCCCAATTTCAAGGACTGAGCAATATTTTGGAGCCAAATTCTGGCTCTATGCACGTATTCGCAGTTTGAAATTACGAATTTTTATACCCAACATATGCCAAGTCCTGAAAGCGGCAGTGAGTCAAATTTTGCACAAACTCCCCTACAGTTTTCGAAATATCCCAAATATCCCAATTTCGAGGCCTGAGCCATATTTTGGAGCCAACTTCTGGCTCTCTGCACGTATTCGCAGTATGAAATTACGAATTTTTTATACCCAACATATGCCAAGTACTGAAAGCGGCGTTTGGTAACATTTGTCCCAAACCTCCCTGCAGTTTTCAAAATATCCCAAACATCACATATCGAGGCCTGAGCCATATTTTGGAGCCAAATTCTGGCTCTCTGCACGTATTCGCAGTTTAATATTACGATTTTTATACCCAACATATGCCAAGTACTGAAAGAGGCAGTGAGTCACATTTCCCACAAACTCCCCTGCAGTTTTCGAAATATCCCAAACATCCCAATTTCGAGGTGTGAGCCATATTTTTGAGCCAAACTCTGGCTCTCTGCACGTATTCGCAGTTTGAAATTACGACTTTTTTATACCCAACGTATGCCAAGTACTGAAAGCGGCGTTTGGTCACATTTGTCCCAAACCCCCCTGCAATTTTCAAAATATCCCAAACATCCCAATTTCCAGGCCTTAGCCATATTTTGGAGCCAAATTCTTGCTCCATGCACGTATTCGTGGTTTGAAATTACGACATTTTATACCCAACATATGCCAAGTCCTGAAAGCGGCAGTGAGTCACATTTCCCACAAACTCCCCTGCAGTTTTCGAAATATCCCAAACATCCCAATTTTGAGGCTGAGCCATATTTTAAAGCCAAATTCTGGCTCTCTGCACGTATTCGCAGTTTGATATTACGATTTTTGTACCCAACATATGCCAAGTACTGAAAGCGCCAGTGTGTCACATTTTGCACAAATTCCCCTGCAGTTTTCGAAATACCCCAAAAATCTCAATTTCGAGGCGAGAGCCATATTTTGGAGCCAAACTCAGGCTCTCTGCACGTATTCACAGTTTGAAATTACGACTTTTTTATACCCAACATATGTCAAGTACTGAAAGCGGCAGTGAGTCACATTTCGCACAAACTCCCCTGCAGTTTTCGAAATATCCCAAATATCCCAATTTCGAGGTTTGAGCAATATTTTGGAGCCAAATTCTGGCTCATTGTACGTATTCGCAGTTTGAAATTACGACCTTTTTTATGCCCAACATATGCCAAGTACTGAATGCGGCGTTTGGTCACATTTTTCCCAAACCGTCCGTGCAGTTTTCAAAATATCCCAAACATCCCAATTTCAAGGACTGAGCAATATTTTGGATCCAAATTCTGGCTCTATGCACGTATTCGCAGTTTGAAATTACGAATTTTTATACCCAACATATGCCAAGTCCTGAAAGCGGCAGTGAGTCAAATTTTGCACAAACTCCCCTACAGTTTTCGAAATATCCCAAATATCCCAATTTCGAGGCCTGAGCCATATTTTGGAGCCAACTTCTGGCTCTCTGCACGTATTCGCTGTATGAAATTACGAATTTTTTATACCCAACATATGCCAAGTACTGAAAGCGGCGTTTGGTAACATTTGTCCCAAACCTCCCTGCAGTTTTCAAAATATCCCAAACATCACATATCAAGGCCTGAGCCATATTTTGGAGCCAACTTCTGGCTCTCTGCACGTATTCGCTGTATGAAATTACGAATTTTTTATACCCAACATATGCCAAGTACTGAAAGCGGCGTTTGGTAACATTTGTCCCAAACCTCCCTGCAGTTTTCAAAATATCCCAAACATCACATATCAAGGCCTGAGCCATATTTTGGAGCCAAATTCTGGCTCTCTGCACGTATTCGCAGTTTAATATTACGATTTTTATACCCAACATATGCCAAGTACTGAAAGGGGCAGGGAGTCACATTTTGCACAAACTCCCCTGCAGTTTTCGAAATATCCCAAACATCCCAATTTCGAGGTGTGAGCCATATTTTTGAGCCAAACTCTGGCTCTCTGCACGTATTCGCAGTTTGAAATTACGACTTTTTTATACCCAACGTATGCCAAGTACTGAAAGCGGCGTTTGATCACATTTGTCCCAAACCCCCCTGCAGTTTTCAAAATATCCCAAACATCCCAATTTTGAGGCCTGAGCCATATTTTGGAGCCAAATTCTGGCTCTCTGCACGTATTCGCAGTATGAAATTACGACTTTTTATACCCAACATATGTCAAATACTGAAAGCGGCAGTGAGTCACATTTTGCTCAAACTCCCCTGCAGTTTTCAAAATATCCCAAACATCCCACTTTCAAGGCCTGAGCAATATTTTGGAGCCAAATTCTGGCTCTATGAACGTATTCGCAGTATGAAATTACGAATTTTTTATACCCAACATATGCCAAGTGTTGAAAGCGGCGTTTGGTTATATTTGTCCCAAACCCCCCAGCAGTTTTCAAAATATCCCAAACATCCCAATTTTGAGGCCTGAGCCATATTTTGGAGCCTAATTCTGGCTCTATGCACGTATTCGCGGTTTGAAATTACGACTTTTTTATGCCCAACATATGCCAAGTACTGAACGCGGCATTTGGTCACATTTGTCCCAATCCCCCCACTGTAGTTTTCAAAATATCCCAAACATCCCTATTTCGAGGCCTGAGCCAAATTTTGGAGCCAAATTCTGGCTCTATGCATGTATTCGTGGTTTGAAATGACGACATTTTATACCCAACATATGCCAAGCCCTGAAAGCGGCAGTGAGTCACATTTCGCACAAACTCCCCTGCAGTTTTCGAAATATCCCAAATATCCCAATTTCGAGGACTGAGCCATATTTTGGAGCCAAATTCTGGCTCTCTGCACGTATACGCAGTTTGATATTAGGATTTTTATACCCAACATATGCCAAGTACTGAAAGCGGCGTTTGGTTACATTTGTCCCAAACCTCCCTGCAGTTTTCAAAATATCCCAAACATCACAATATCGAGGCCTCAGCCATATTTTGCAGCCAAATTCTGGCTCTCTGCACGTTTTCGCAGTTTGATATTAGGATTTTTATACCCAACATATGCCAAGTACTGAAAGCGGCAGTGAGTCACATTTTGCACAAACTCCCCTGCAATTTTCGAAATATCATAAATATCCCAATTTTGAGGATTGAGCCATATTTTGGAGCCAAATTCTGGCTCTCTGCACGTATTCGCAGTTTGAAATTACGACTTTTTTATACCCAATTTATGCCAAGTACTGAAAGCGGCGTTTGGTAACCTTTGTCCCAACCCCTCCTGCAGTTTTCAAAATATCTCAAACATCGCAATTTCGAGGCCTGAGCCATATTTTGGAGCCAAATTCTGGCTCTATGCACGTATTCGAGGCTTGAAATTACGATATTTTATACCCAACATATGCCAAGTCCTGAAACCGGCAGTGAGTCACATTTTGCACAAACTTCCTTCCAGTTTTCGAAATATCCCAAATATCCCAATTTCGAGGCCTGAGCAATATTTTCGAGCCAAATTCTGGCTCTCTGCACGTATTCGCAGTTTGAAATTACGACTTTTTATACCCAACATATGCCAAGTACTGAAAGCAGCAGTGAGTCACATTTTGCACAAACTCCCCTGCAGTTTTCAAAATATCCCAAACATCCCACTTTCGAGGCCTGAGCCATATTTTGGAGCCAAATTCAAGCTCTCTGCACGTATTCGCAGTTTGAAATTACAACTTTTTATACGCAACATATGCCAAGTTCTGAAAGCGGCGTTTCGTCTGTTTGGTCCCAAACCCCCCTGCAGTTTTCAAAATATCCCAAACATCCCAATTTCGAGAACAGAGCAATATTTTTCAGCCAAATTCTGGCTCTATGCACGTATTCGCAGTTTGAAATTACGACTTTTTATACCCAACATATGCCAAGTCCTGAAAGCGGCAGTGAGTCAAATTTTGTACAAACTCCCCTGCAGTTTTCGAAATATCCCAAATATCCCAATATCGAGGCCTGAGCCATATTATGGAGCCAAATTCTGGCTCTCTCCAAGTATTCGCAGTTTAATATTACGATTTTATTCCCAACATATGCCAAGTACTGAAAGCGGCAGTGAGTCACATTTTGCACAAACTCCCCTGTAGTTTTCGAAATATCCCAAACATCCCAATTTCGAGGCCTGAGCCTTATTTTGGAGCCAAATTCTGGCTCTATGCACGTATTCGCGGTTTGAAATTACGATATTTTATACCCAACATATGCCAAGTCCTGAAAGCGGCAGTGAGACACATTTCACACAAACTGCACTGCAGTTTTCAAAATATCCCAAATATCCCAATTTCGAGGCCTGAGCAATATTTGGGAGCCAAATTCTGGCTCTCTGCACGTATTCACAGTTTGAAATTACGACTTTTTTATGCCCAACATATGCCACGTACTGAAAGCGGTGTTTGGTCACATTTGTCCCAAACCCCCCCCCCCCTGCAGTTTTCAAAATATCCCAAACATCCCAATTTCGAGGCCTGAGCAATATTATGGAGCCAAATTCTGGCTCTATGCACGTATTCGCGGTTTGAAATTACGATATTTTATACATAACATATGCCAAGCCCTGAAAGCGGCAGTGAGTCACATTTCACACAAACTCCCCTGCAGTTTTCGAAATATCCCAAATATCCCAATTTTGAGGCCTGATCCATATTTTGGAGCAAAATTCTGGCTCTCTGCACGTATTCGCAGTTTGAAATTATGAATTTATATACCCAACATATGCCAAGTACTGAAAGCGGCGTTTCGTCACTTTTGTCCCAAACCTCCCTGCAGTTTCAAAATATCCCAAACATCCCAATTTCGAGGCCTGAGTCATATTTTGGAGCCAAATTCTGGCTCTATGCATGTATTCGCGGTGTGAAATTACGACATTTTATGCCCAACATATGCCAAGTCCTGAAAGCGGCAGTGAGTCACATTTCACACAAACTGCACTGCAGTTTTCAAAATATCCCAAATATCCCAATTTCGAGGCCTGAGCAATATTTGGGAGCCAAATTCTGGCTCTCTGCACGTATTCGCAGATTGAAATTACGACTTTATATACCCAACATATGCCACGTTGCCCATATGTAAGCGACGTTTGGTCATATTTACCTGGTTGATACCTGGTTGATGGGGTTCTGGGAGTCTTCTACTCCCCAAGCCCGGCCCGAGGCCAGGCTCGACTTGTGAGAGTCTGGTCCACCAGGCTGTTGCTTGTAGCGGCCCGCAGGCCCACATACCCACCACAGCCCGGCTGGTCCGGCACTCCTTGGAGGAATAAATCTAGTTTCCTCTTGAAAATGTCCACGGTTGTTCCGGCAATATTTCTTATGCTTGCTGGGAGGACGTTGAACAACCGCGGACCTCTGATGTTTATACAGTGTTCTCTGATTGTGCCTATGGCACCTCCGCTCTTCATTGGTTCTATTCTACATTTTCTTCCATGTCGTTCACTCCAGTACGTTGTTATTTTACTGTGTAGATTTGGTACTTGGCCCTCCAGTATCTTCCAGGTGTATATTATTTGATATCTCTCTCGTCTTCTTTCTAGTGAGTACATTTGGAGGGCTTTGAGACGATCCCAATAATTTAGGTGCTTTATTGCGTCTATGCGTGCCGTATATGTTCTCTGTATTTCCTCTATTTCAGCAATCTCTCCTGCTTTGAAGGGGGAAGTGAGTACTGAGCAGTACTCAAGACGGGACAACACAAGTGCCTTGAAGAGCACAACCATTGTGATGGGATCCCTGGATTTGAAAGTTCTCGTAATCCATCCTATCATTTTTCTGGCTGTCGCAATATTTGCTTGGTTATGCTCCCCAAACGTTAGGTCGTCAGACATTATTATTCCCAAATCCTTTACATGCTGTTTTCCTACTATGGGTACATTTGATTGTGTTTTGTACTCTGTATTATGTTTAAGGTCCTCATTTTTACCGTACATGAGTACCTGGAATTTATCACTGTTAAACATCATGTTATTTTCTGATGCCCAGTCGAAAACTTTATTAATATCAGCTTGAAGTTTTTCAATGTCCTCAGCCGAGGTAATTTTCATACTGATTTTTGTGTCATCTGCAAAGGATGATACGAAGCTGTGACTTGTATTTTTGTCTATATCTGATATGAGAATAAGGAAAAGCAGTGGTGCAAGGACTGTACCCTGAGGTACAGAGCTTTTCACTGCACTTGGACTAGATTTTATATGGTTGACAGTTACTCGCTGAGTCCTGTTTGACAGAAAACTGAGTATCCAGCGTCCTACTTTACCGGTTATTCCCATTGACTTCATTTTGTGTGCTATCACGCCATGGTCACATTTATCGAAGGCCTTTGCGAAGTCCGTGTATTTCACATCAGCATTCTGTTTCTCTTCTAATGCCTCAGTGACTTTGTCGTAGTGCTCAAGTAGCTGTGAGAGGCACGATCTTCCCGCTCGAAATCCATGTTGGCCTGGGTTATGAAGGTCATTGGTCTCCATGAAATTGGTGACCTGACTCCTAATCACTCTCTCAAAAACTTTTATGATGTGCGATGTTAGTGCAACTGGTCTATAATTTTTTGCCAATGCTTTGCTCCCTCCCTTGTGTAGAGGGGCTATGTCTGCTACTTTAAGTGCATCTGGTATCTCCCCCGTGTCCAAGCTCTTCCTCCACACTATACTGAGTGCCTGTGCTACCGGCACTTTGCATTTCTTTATAAATATTGAATTCCATGAGTCTGGACCTGGGGCCGAGTGCATGGGCCCAGTGCATTTGTCCCAAACCTCACTGCAGTTTTCAAAATATCCCAAACATCCCAATTTCGACGCCTGAGCCATATTTTGGAGCCAAATTCTGGCTCTCTGCACGTATTCGCAGTTTGAAATTACGACTATTTATTCAAACATATGCCAAGTCCTGAAAGCGGCTTTTGGTCAAATTTGTCCCAAACCCCCCTGCAGTTTTCAAAATATCCCAAATATCCCAATTTCGAGACCTGAGCCATATTTTGGGCCAAACTCTGGCTCTCTGCACGTATTCGCAGTTTGAAATTACGAATTTTTTATACCCAATATATGCCAAGTACTGAAAGCGGCGTTTGGTAACATTTGTCCCAAACCCCCCTGCAGTTTTCAAAATATCCCAAACATCCCAATTTCGAGGCCTGAGCCATATTTTGGAGCCAAATTCTGGCTCTATGCACGTATTCGCGGTTTGAAATTACGACATTTTATACCCAACAAATGCCAAGTCTTAAAAGCGGCAGAGAGAAACATTTCGCACAAACTCCCCTGCAGTTTTCGAAATATACCAAATATCCCAATTTCGAGGCCTGAGCCAAATTTTGGAGCCAAATTCTGGCTCTATGCACGTATTCGTGGTTTGAAATTACGACATTTTATACCCAACATATGCCAAGCCCTGAAAGCGGCAGTGAGTCACATTTCGCACAAACTCCACTGCATTTTTCGAAATATACTAAATATCCCTATTTTGAGGCCTGAGCCATATTTTGGAGCCAAATTCTGGCTCTCTGCACGTATACACAGTTTGAAATTACGACTTTTTTATACCCAACATATGCCAAGTACTGAAAGTGGCGTTTGGTCACATTTGTCCCAAACCTCCCTGCAGTTTTCAAAATATCCCAAACATCCCAATTTCGAGGCATGAGCCATATTTTGGAGCCAAATTTTGGCTCTATGCACGTATTCGCAGTTTGATATTACGATTTTTATACCCAACATATGCCAAGTACTGAAAGCGGCAGTGAGTCACATTTTGCACAAACTCCCCTGCAGTTTTCGAAATATCCCAAATATCCTAATTTCGAGGCCTGAGCTATATTTTGGAGCCAAATTCTGGCTCTCTGCACGTATTCGCAGTTTGAAACTACAACTTTTTTATACCCAACATATGCCAAGTACTGAAAGCGGCGTTTGGTTACATTTGTCCCAAACCTCCCTGCAGTTTTCAAAATATCCCAAACATCACAATATCGAGGCCTCAGCCATATTTTGGAGCCAAATTCTGGCTCTCTGCACGTATTCGCAGTTTGATATTACGATTTTTATACCCAACATATGCCAAGTACTGAAAGCGGCAGTGAGTCACATTTTGCAAAAACTCCCCTGCAATTTTCGAAATATCATAAATATCCCAATTTTGAGGCCTGAGCCATATTTTTGAGCCAAATTCTGGCTCTCTGCACGTATTCGCAAACTCCCCAGCAGTTTTCGAAATATCCCAAACATCCCAATTTCGAGGCCTGAGCCATATTTTGGAGCCAAATTCTGGCTCTCTGCACGTATTCGCAGTTTGATATTACGATTTTTATTCCCAACATATGCCAAGTACTGAAAGCGCCAGTGAGTCGCATTTTGCACAAATTCCCCTGCAGTTTTCGAAATACCCCAAAAATCCCAATTTCGAGGCGAGAGCCATATTTTGGAGCCAAACTCAGGCTCTCTGCACGTATTCACAGTTTGAAATTACGACTTTTTTATACCCAACATATGTCAAGTACTGAAAGCGCCAGTGAGTCGCATTTCGCACAAACTCCCCTGCAGTTTTCGAAATATCCCAAATATCCCAATTTCGAGGCTTGAGCAATATTTTGGAGCCAAATTCTAGCTCATTGTACGTATTCGCAGTTTGAAATTACAACTTTTTTTATGCCCAACATATGCCAAGTACTGAATGCGGCGTTTGGTCACATTTTTCCCAAACCGTCCATGCAGTTTTTAAAATATCCCAAACATCCCAATTTCAAGGACTGAGCAATATTTTGGAGCCAAATTCTGGCTCTATGCACGTATTCGCAGTTTGAAATTACGAATTTTTATACCCAACATATGCCAAGTCATGAAAGCGGCAGTGAGTCAAATTTTGCACAAACTCCCCTACAGTTTTCGAAATATCCCAAATATCCCAATTTCGAGGCCTGAGCCATATTTTGGAGCCAACTTCTGGCTCTCTGCACGTATTCGCAGAATGAAATTACGAATTTTTTATACCCAACATATGCCAAGTACTAAAAGCGGCGTTTGGTAACATTTGTCCCAAACCTCCCTGCAGTTTTCAAAATATCCCAAACATCACATATCAAGGCCTGAGCCATATTTTGGAGCCAAATTCTGGCTCTCTGCACGTATTCGCAGTTTAATATTACGATTTTTATACCCAACATATGCCAAGTACTGAAAGGGGCAGTGAGTCACATTTTGCACAAACTCCCCTGCAGTTTTCGAAATATCCCAAACATCCCAATTTCGAGGTGTGAGCCATATTTTTGAGCCAAACTCTGGCTCTCTGCACGTATTCGCAGTTTGAAATTACGACTTTTTTATACCCAACGTATGCCAAGTACTGAAAGCGGCGTTTGGTCACATTTGTCCCAAACCCCCCTGCAGTTTTCAAAATATCCCAAACATCCCAATTTTGAGGCCTGAGCCATATTTTGGAGCCAAATTCTGGCTCTCTGCACGTATTCGCAGTATGAAATTACGACTTTTTATACCCAACATATGCCAAATACTGAAAGCGGCAGTGAGTCACATTTTGCTCAAACTCCCCTGCAGTTTTCAAAATATCCCAAACATCCCACTTTCAAGGCCTGAGCCATATTTTGGAGCCAAACTCTGGCTCTCTGCACGTATTCGCAGTTTGAAATTCCTACTTTTTATAACCAACATATGCCAAGTTCTGTAAGCAGCGTTTGGTCATATTTGTCCCAAACCCCCCCTGCAGTTTTCAAAATATCCCAAACTACCCAATTTCGAGGACAGCAATATTTTGGAGCCAAATTCTGGCTCTATGCACGTATTCGCAGTAAGAAATTACGAATTTTTTATACTCAACATATGCCAAGTGTTGAAAGCGGCGTTTGGTTATATTTGTCCCAAACCTCCCAGCAGTTTTCAAAATATCCCAAACATCCCAATTTTGAGGCCTGAGCCATATTTTGGAGCCTAATTCTGGCTCTATGCACGTATTCGCGGTTTGAAATTACGACATTTTATACCCAACATATGCCAAGTCTTGAAAGCGGCAGTGAGTCACATTTCGCACAAACTCCCCTGCAGTTTTCAAAATATCCCAAATATCCTAATTTCGAGGACTGAGCCATATTTTGGAGCCAAATGCTGGCTCTCTGCACGTATTCGCAGTTTGAAATTACGACTTTTTTATGCCCAACATATGCCAAGTACTGAACGCGGCATTTGGTCACATTTGTCCCAATCCCCCCACTGTAGTTTTCAAAATATCCCAAACATCCCTATTTCGAGGCCTGAGCCAAATTTTGGAGCCAAATTCTGGCTCTATGCATGTATTCGTGGTTTGAAATGACGACATTTTATACCCAACATATGCCAAGCCCTGAAAGCGGCAGTGAGTCACATTTCGCACAAACTCCCCTGCAGTTTTCGAAATATCCCAAATATCCCAATTTCGAGGACTGAGCCATATTTTGGAGCCAAATTCTGGCTCTCTGCAAATATACGCAGTATGAAACTACGACTTTTTTATACCCAACATATGCCAAGTACTGAAAGCGGCGTTTGGTTACATTTGTCCCAAACCTCCCTGCAGTTTTCAAAATATCCCAAACATCACAATATCGAGGCCTCATCCATATTTTGGAGCCAAATTCTGGCTCTTTGCACGTATTCGCAGTTTGATATTAGGATTTTTATACCCAACATATGCCAAGTACTGAAAGCGGCAAGGAGTCACATTTTGCACAAACTCCCCTGCAATTTTCGAAATATCATAAATATCCCAATTTTGAGGCCTGAGCCATATTTTTGAGCCAAATTCTGGCTCTCTGCACGTATTCGCAGTTTGAAATTACGACTTTTTTATACCCAATTTATGCCAAGTACTGAAAGCGGCGTTTGGTAACCTTTGTCCCAACCCCTCCTGCAGTTTTCAAAATATCTCAAACATCGCAATTTCGAGGCCTGAGCCATATTTTGGAGCCAAATTCTGGCTCTATGCACGTATTCGAGGCTTGAAATTACGATATTTTATACCCAACATATGCCAAGTCCTGAAACCGGCCGTGAGTCACATTTCGCACAAACTCCCCTGCAGTTTTCGAAATATCCCAAATATCCAAATTTCGAGGCCTGAGCCATATTTTGGAGCCAAATTCTGGCTCTATGCACGTATTCGCAGATTGAAATTACGAATTTTTATACCCAACATATGCCAATTCCTGAAAGCGGCAGTAAGTCACATTTTGCACAAACTTCCTTCCAGTTTTCGAAATATCCCAAATATCATAATTTCGAGGCCTGAGCAATATTTTCGAGCCAAATTCTGGCTCTCTGCACGTATTCGCAGTTTGAAATTACGACTTTTTATAACCAACATATGCCAAGTACTGAAAGCAGCAGTGAGTCACATTTTGCACAAACTCCCCTGCAGTTTTCAAAATATCCCAAACATCCCACTTTCGAGGCCTGAGCCATATTTTGGAGCCAAATTCAAGCTCTCTGCACGTATTCGCAGTTTGAAATTACAACTTTTTATACGCAACATATGCCAAGTTCTGAAAGCGGCGTTTCGTCTCTTTGGTCCCAAACCCCCCTGCAGTTTTCAAAATATCCCAAACATCCCAATTTCGAGGACAGAGCAATATTTTTCAGCCAAATTCTGGCTCTATGCACGTATTCGCAGTTTGAAATTACAAATTTTTATACCCAACATATGCCAAGTCCTGAAAGCGGCAGTGAGTCAAATTTTGTACAAACTCCCCTGCAGTTTTCGAAATATCCCAAATATCCCAATATCGAGGCGTGAGCCATATTATGGAGCCAAATTCTGGCTCTCTCCAAGTATTCGCAGTTTAATATTACGATTTTATACCCAACATATGCCAAGTACTGAAAACGGCAGTGAGTAACATTTTGCACAAACTCCCCTGTAGTTTTCGAAATATCCCAAACATCCCAATTTCGAGGCCTGAGCCTTATTTTGGAGCCAAACTCTGGCTCTCTCCACGTATTCGCAGTTTGAAATTACGAATTTTTTATACCCAATATATGCCAAGTACTGAAAGCGGCGTTTGGTAACATTTGTCCCAAACCCCCCCTGCAGTTTTCAAAATATCACAAACTTCCCAATTTCGAGGACTGAGCAATATTTGGGAGCCAAATTCTGGCTCTCTGCACGTATTCACAGTTTGAAATTACGACTTTTTTATGCCCAACATATGCCACGTACTGAAAGCGGTGTTTGGTCACATTTGTCCCAAACCCCCCCCCCCCCCCCCCCTGCAGTTTTCAAAATATCCCAAACATCCCAATTTCGAGGCCTGAGCAATATTATGGAGCCAAATTCTGGATCTATGCACGTATTCGCGGTTTGAAATTACGATATTTTATACATAACATATGCCAAGCCCTGAAAGCGGCAGTGAGTCACATTTCACACAAACTCCCATGCAGTTTTCGAAATATCCCAAATATCCCAATTTTGAGGCCTGATCCATATTTTGGAGCAAAATTCTGGCTCTCTGCACGTATTCGCAGTTTGAAATTACGACTTTATATACCCAACATATGCCAAGTACTGAAAGTGGCGTTTGGTTACATTTGTCCCAAACCTCCCTGCATTTTCAAAATATCCCAAACATCCCAATTTCGAGGCCTGAGCCATATTTTGGAGCCAAATTCTGGCTCTATGCATGTATTCGCGGTTTGAAATTACGACATTTTATGCCCAACATATGCCAAGTCCTGAAAGCGGCAGTGAGTCACATTTCACACAAACTGCACTGCAGTTTTCAAAATATCCCAAATATCCCAATTTCGAGGCCTGAGCAATATTTGGGAGCCAAATTCTGGCTCTCTGCACGTATTCGCAGATTGAAATTACGACTTTATATACCCAACATATTCCAAGTACTGTAAGCGACGTTTGGTCATATTTGTCCCTAACCTCACTGCAGTTTTCAAAATATCTCAAACATCCCAATTTCGACGCCTGAGCCATATTTTGGAGCCAAATTCTGGCTCTCTGCACGTATTCGCAGTTTGAAATTACGACTATTTATTCAAACATATGCCAAGTCCTGAAAGCGGCAGTGAGTCACATTTTGCACAAACTCCCTTGCAGTTTTCGAAATATCCCAAATATCTCAATTTCGACACCTGAGCCATATTTTGGAGCCAAATTCAAGCACTCTGCACGTATTCGCAGTTTGAAATTAGGACTTTTTATACCCAACATATGCCAAGTACTGAAAGCGGCGTTTGGTAACATTTGTCCCAAACCCCCCTGCAGTTTTCAAAATATCCCAAACATCCCAATTTCAAGGCCTGAGCCATATTTTCGAGCCAAATTCTGGCTCTATGCACGTATTCGCGGTTTGAAATTACGACATTTTATACCCAACATATGCCAAGTCTTGAAAGCGGCAGAGAGTCACATTTCGCACAAACTCCCCTGCAGTTTTCGAAATATCCCAAATATCCCAATTTCGAGGACTGAGCCATATTTTGGAGCCAAATGCTGGCTTTCTGCACGTATTCGGTGTTTGAAATTACGACTTTTTTATGCCCAACATATGCCAAGTACTAAACGCGGCGTTTGGTCACATTTGTCCCAAACCCCCCCCCCCCCCTGTGGTTTTCAAAATATCCCAAACATCCCTATTTCGAGGCCTGAGCCAAATTTTGGAGCCAAATTCTGGCTCTATGCACGTATTCGTGGTTTGAAATTACGACATTTTATTCCCAACATATGCCAAGCCCTGAAAGCGGCAGTGAGTCACATTTTGCACAAACTCCCCTGCAGTTTTCGAAATATCCCAAATATCCTAATTTCGAGGCCTGAGCTATATTTTGGAGCCAAATTCTGGCTCTCTGCACGTATTCGCAGTTTGAAACTACAACTTTTTTATACCCAACATATGCCAAGTACTGAAAGCGGCGTTTGGTTACATTTGTCCCAAACCTCCCTGCAGTTTTCAAAATATCCCAAACATCACAATATCGAGGCCTCAGCCATATTTTGGAGCCAAATTCTGGCTCTCTGCACGTATTCGCAGTTTGATATTACGATTTTTATACCCAACATATGCCAAGTACTGAAAGCGGCAGTGAGTCACATTTTGCAAAAACTCCCCTGCAATTTTCGAAATATCATAAATATCCCAATTTTGAGGCCTGAGCCATATTTTTGAGCCAAATTCTGGCTCTCTGCACGTATTCGCAAACTCCCCAGCAGTTTTCGAAATATCCCAAACATCCCAATTTCGAGGCCTGAGCCATATTTTGGAGCCAAATTCTGGCTCTATGCACGTATTCGAGGTTTGAAATTACGATATTTTATACCCAACATATGCCAAGCCCTGAAAGCGGCAGTGAGTCACATTTCGCACAAACTCCACTGCATTTTTCGAAATATACTAAATATCCCTATTTTGAGGCCTGAGCCATATTTTGGAGCCAAATTCTGGCTCTCTGCACGTATACACAGTTTGAAATTACGACTTTTTATACCCAACATATGCCAAGTACTGAAAGTGGCGTTTGGTCACATTTGTCCCAAACCTCCCTGCAGTTTTCAAAATATCCCAAACATCCCAATTTCGCGGCATGAGCCATATTTTGGAGCCAAATTCTGGCTCTATGCACGTATTCGCAGTTTGATATTACGATTTTTATACCCAACATATGCCAAGTACTGAAAGCGGCAGTGAGTCACATTTTGCACAAACTCCCCTGCAGTTTTCGAAATATCCCAAATATCCTAATTTCGAGGCCTGAGCTATATTTTGGAGCCAAATTCTGGCTCTCTGCACGTATTCGCAGTTTGAAATTATGAATTTATATACCCAACATATGCCAAGTACTGAAAGCGGCGTTTCGTCACTTTTGTCCCAAACCTCCCTGCAGTTTTCAGAATATCCCAAACATCCCAATTTCAAGGCCTGAGCCATATTTTGGAGTCAAATTCTGGCTCTATGCACGTATTCGCAGATTAAAATTACGATTTTTATACCCAACATATGCCAAGTCCTGAAAGCGGCAGTGAGTCACATTTCCCACAAACTCCCCTGCAGTTTTCGAAATATCCCAAATATCCCAATTTTGAGGCCTGAGCCATATTTTGGAGCCAAATTCTGGCTCTCTGCACGTATTCGCAGTATGAAATTACGACTTTTTATACCCAACATATGCCAAATACTGAAAGCGGCAGCGAGTCACATTTTGCTCAAACTCCCCTGCAGTTTTCAAAATATCCCAAACATCCCACTTGCATGGCCTGAGCCATATTTTGGAGCCAAATTCAAGCTCTCTGCACGTATTCGCAGTTTGAAATTATGACTTTTTATACCCAACATATGTCAAGTTCTGTAAGCAGCGTTTGGTCATATTTGTCCCAAACCCCCCTGCAGTTTTCAAAATATCCCAAACTACCCAATTTCGAGGCCTGAGCCATATTTTGGAGCCAAATTCTGGCTCTATGCACGTATTCGAGGTTTGAAATTACGATATTTTATACCCAACATATGCCAAGCCCTGAAAGCGGCAGTGAGTCACATTTCGCACAAACTCCACTGCATTTTTCGAAATATACTAAATATCCCTATTTTGAGGCCTGAGCCATATTTTGGAGCCAAATTCTGGCTCTCTGCACGTATACACAGTTTGAAATTACGACTTTTTATACCCAACATATGCCAAGTACTGAAAGTGGCGTTTGGTCACATTTGTCCCAAACCTCCCTGCAGTTTTCAAAATATCCCAAACATCCCAATTTCGCGGCATGAGCCATATTTTGGAGCCAAATTCTGGCTCTATGCACGTATTCGCAGTATGAAATTACGACTTTTTATACCCAACATATGCCAAATACTGAAAGCGGCAGTGAGTCACATTTTGCTCAAACTCCCCTGCAGTTTTCAAAATATCCCAAACATCCCAATTTCGCGGCATGAGCCATATTTTGGAGCCAAATTCAAGCTCTCTGCACGTATTTGCAGTTTGAAATTATGACTTTTTATACCCAACATATTGTAACACGGGTTTGGTTCCTCTCTCTTTACTTCTCTACCTTCTACTCCCTCTACCCGTGTTCTTACTTTTATTTCTAAACCAAGGGACCCCAAAACTTTTAACAAAGCCAACTCCACGCCACGTGGTCCTAAGACGATTGACCGACTTAGGATTCTACACCCAGTATGACGTGACCTAAGCTCTGAACAAAACCCTAGAGTCACCTCTGCTGCCACCACCAGACCAGTAATACAAGAGCAATGATCGAGGTCTGGATCGATCACGCTAATTAATCAACCTTGGGGCTTGATCCCCACTATAAACGATGACCTTGAGTGTGGAATAAATTACACGGTAATGATAATTCCGATTCGATGTTAGAATCGGCGCCCAATGCAACTCTGCCTCGTGTGGACCACGTGACCAGGACAAGTATACACATAAAACACATGGAAACAATAAAATGCAAATTAATAACAAATTTAATTTATTAAAAGAAAACTAAAACAAAATCTAAATAGGTTCACTCCCTATCACTTTAACACTCCCTACTTGACCTGAGTGGCAAATGAGAAGACTATCCCTATAATTAACAATAGCAACTATACCTTGGGCGACCACAGCTCTAGGTGTTAGGGCTGGTCTTGGGGAGAGGTAAGATGTTGACCTCTTATCCCAGCTGCTTCCGTGACCACACTGATCTGTCCTCGTCTGATCTCGCCCAGACTAGAACATTGTATTGTTCCGCATCGCTTACCCAGTTACTTTAGCAAGGTTAAGTTATAACAATTATCCTCTGTTTATACTGAATTGATCCAGACTGGTTGAATTATTTTACTTTAATTAGATTACACAAACATCTAACGGCAAAGCTGCTCCCGATCACAAAAATGGTTATTAAAACTTTGAGAAATATTAGACATGTCAACCCTGCTGACCTATGACCGCCGGTCACTCCGCTTTAGAAGTTAGATCTGATTCGTGACGTCACTGATGGTGACTTAAACTCAATAATTAGAATACTCTTGATATTGTATCCAGTACTATTATACAATACAATTTTAATGCAAAATGAATAAAGGCTAATTTCTCTAAATTACTGAATACTATAGGATGATTTATTATACGCAGCTATGAACAAAGCGTTGGTTATTTCCACCGCGAATTCCCCTGGGGGTCAGGTCACCATGCGGCTCAGCTTCCCATTCTCTTTTGTCGATAAACCACTCTGGATAATTCTTACAACAGCCTAGTTTGTTACAATATGTCAAGTTCTGTAAGCAGCGTTTGGTCATATTTGTCCCAAACCCCCCTGCAGTTTTCAAAATATCCCAAACTAAACAATTTCGAGGACTGAGCAATATTTTGGTGCCAAATTCTGGCTCTATGCACGTATTCGCAGTTTGAAATTACGACTTTTTATACCCAACATATGCCAAGTACTGAAAGCGGCGTTTGGTAACATTTGTCCCAAACCTCCCAGCAGTTTTCAAAATATCCCAAACATCACATATCAAGGCCTGAGCCATATTTTGGAGCCAAATTCTGGCTCTCTGCACGTATTCGCAGTTTAATATTACGATTTTTATACCCAACATATGCCAAGTACTGAAAGGGGCAGTGAGTCACATTTTGCACAAACTCCCCTGCAGTTTTCGAAATATCCCAAACATCCCAATTTCGAGGTGTGAGCCATATTTTTGAGCCAAACTCTGGCTCTCTGCACGTATTCGCAGTTTGAAATTACGACTTTTTTATACCCAACGTATGCCAAGTACTGAAAGCGGCGTTTGGTCACATTTGACCCAAACCCCCCTGCAGTTTTCAAAATATCCCAAACATCCCAATTTTGAGGCCTGAGCCATATTTTGGAGCCAAATTCTGGCTCTCTGCACGTATTCGCAGTATGAAATTACGACTTTTTATACCCAACATATGCCAAATACTGAAAGCGGCAGTGAGTCACATTTTGCTCAAACTCCCCTGCAGTTTTCAAAATATCCCAACCATCCCACTTTCAAGGCCTGAGCCATATTTTGGAGCCAAATTCAAGCTCTCTGCACGTATTCACAGTTTGAAATTCCTACTTTTTATAACCAACATATGCCAAGTTCTGTAAGCAGCGTTTGGTCATATTTGTCCCAAACCCCCCTGCAGTTTTCAAAATATCCCAAACTACCCAATTTCGAGGACTGAGCAATATTTTGGAGCCAAATTCTGGCTCTATGCACGTATTCGCAGTATGAAATTACAAATTTTTTATACCCAACATATGCCAAGTGTTGAAAGCGGCGTTTGGTTATATTTGTCCCAAACCTCCCAGCAGTTTTCAAAATATCCCAAACATCCCAATTTTGAGGCCTGAGCCATATTTTGGAGCCTAATTCTGGCTCTATGCACGTATTCGCGGTTTGAAATTACGACATTTTATACCCAACATATGCCAAGTCTTGAAAGCGGCAGTGAGTCACATTTCGCACAAACTCCCCTGCAGTTTTCGAAATATCCCAAATATCCCAATTTCGAGGACTGAGCCATATTTTGGAGCCAAATGCTGGCTCTCTGCACGTATTCGCAGTTTGAAATTACGACTTTTTTATGCCTAACATATGCCAAGTACTGAACGCGGCATTTGGTCACATTTGTCCCAATCCCCCCACTGTAGTTTTCAAAATATCCCAAACATCCCTATTTCGAGCCCTGAGCCAAATTTTGGAGCCAAATGCTGGCTCTCGGCACGTATTCGCAGTTTGATATTAGGATTTTTATACCCAACATATGCCAAGTACTGAAAGCGGCAGTAAGTCACATTTTGCACAAACTCCCCTGCAATTTTCGAAATATCATAAATATCCCAATTTTGAGGCCTGAGCCATATTTTTGAGCCAAATTCTGGCTCTCTGCACGTATTCGCAGTTTGAAATTACGACTTTTTTATACCCAATTTATGCAAAGTACTGAAAGCGGCGTTTGGTAACCTTTGTCCCAAACCCTCCTGCAGTTTTCAAAATATCTCAAACATCGCAATTTCGAGGCCTGAGCCATATTTTGGAGCCAAATTCTGGCTCTATGCACGTATTCGAGGCTTGAAATTACGATATTTTATACCCAACATATGCCAAGTCCTGAAACCGGCAGTGAGTCACATTTCGCACAAACTCCCCTGCAGTTTTCGAAATATCCCAAATATCCAAATTTCGAGGCCTGAGCCATATTTTGGAGCCAAATTCTGGCTCTATGCACGTATTCGCAGATTGAAATTACGACTTTTTATACCCAACATATGCCAATTCCTGAAAGCGGCAGTAAGTCACATTTTGCACAAACTTCCTTCCAGTTTACGAAATATCCCAAATATCCCAATTTCGAGGCCTGAGCAATATTTTCGAGCCAAATTCTGGCTCTCTGCACGTATTCGCAGTTTGAAATTACGACTTTTTATACCCAACATATGCCAAGTACTGAAAGCAGCAGTGAGTCACATTTTGCACAAACTCCCCTGCAGTTTTCAAAATATCCCAAACATCCCACTTTCGAGGCCTGAGCCATATTTTGGAGCCAAATTCAAGCTCTCTGCACGTATTCGCAGTTTGATATTACAACTTTTTATACGCAACATATGCCAAGTTCTGAAAGCGGCGTTTCGTCTCTTTGGTCCCTAACCCCCCTGCAGTTTTCAAAATATCCCAAACATCCCAATTTCGAGGACAGAGCAATATTTTTCAGCCAAATTCTGGCTTTATGCACGTATTCGCAGTTTGAAATTACGACTTTTTATTTCCAACATATGCCAAGTCCTGAAAGCGGCAGTGAGTCAAATTTTGTACAAACTCCCCTGCAGTTTTCGAAATATCCCAAATATCCCAATATCGAGGCCTGAGCCATATTATGGAGCCAAATTCTGGCTCTCTCCAAGTATTCGCAGTTTAATATTACGATTTTATACCCAACATATGCCAAGTACTGAAAGCGGCAGTGAGTCACATTTTGCACAAACTCCCCTGTAGTTTTCGAAATATCCCAAACATCCCAATTTCGAGGCCTGAGCCTTATTTTGGAGCCAAATTCTGGCTCTATGCATGTATTCGCGGTTTGAAATTACGATATTTTATACCCAACATATGCCAAGTCCTGAAAGCGGCAGTGAGACACATTTCACACAAACTGCACTGCAGTTTTCAAAATATCCCAAATATCCCAATTTCGAGGCCTGAGCAATATTTGGGAGCCAAATTCTGGCTCTCTGCAAGTATTCACAGTTTGAAATTACGACTTTTTTATTCCCAACATATGCCACGTACTGAAAGCGGTGTTTGGTCACATTTGTCCCAAACCCCCCCCCCCCTGCAGTTTTCAAAATATCCCAAACATCCCAATTTCGAGGCCTGAGCAATATTATGGAGCCAAATTCTGGCTCTATGCACGTATTCGCGGTTTGAAATTACGATATTTTATACATAACATATGCCAAGCCCTGAAAGCCGCAGTGAGTCACATTTCACACAAACTCCCCTGCAGTTTTCGAAATATCCCATATATCCCAATTTTGAGGCCTGATCCATATTTTGGAGCAAAATTCTGGCTCTCTGCACGTATTCGCAGTTTGAAATTACGTCTTTATATACACAACATATGCCAAGTACTGAAAGTGGCGTTTGGTTACATTTGTCCCAAACCTCCCTGCAGTTTCAAAATATCCCAAACATCCCAATTTCGAGGCCTGAGCCATATTTTGGAGCCAAATTCTGGCTCTATGCATGTATTCGCGGTTTGAAATTACGACATTTTATGCCCAACATATGCCAAGTCCTGAAAGCGGCAGTGAGTCACATTTCACACAAACTGCACTGCAGTTTTCAAAATATCCCAAATATCCCTATTTCGAGGCCTGAGCAATATTTGGGAGCCAAATTCTGGCTCTCTGCACGTATTCGCAGATTGAAATTACGACTTTATATACCCAACATATGCCAAGTACTGTAAGCGACGTTTGGTCATATTTGTCCCAAACCTCACTGCAGTTTTCAAAGTATCTCAAACATCCCAATTTCGACGCCTGAGCAATATTTTGGAGCCAAATTCTGGCTCTCTGCACGTATTCGCAGTTTGAAATTACGACTATTTATCCAAACATATGCCAAGTCCTGAAAGCGGCAGTAAGTCACATTTTGCACAAACTCCCTTGCAGTTTTCGAAATATAACAAATATCTCAATTTCGACACCTGAGCCATATTTTGGAGCCAAATTCAAGCACTCTGCACGTATTCGCAGTTTGAAATTAGGACTTTTTATACCCAACATATGCAAAGTTCTGAAAGCGGCTTTTGGTCAAATTTGTCCCAAACCCCCCTGCAGTT
The DNA here is from genome assembly GCF_040958095.1 of Procambarus clarkii. Taxonomy (NCBI): domain Eukaryota; kingdom Metazoa; phylum Arthropoda; class Malacostraca; order Decapoda; family Cambaridae; genus Procambarus; species Procambarus clarkii. Next base: position 72,877 of record NW_027189702.1, read on the forward strand.
TTCAAAATATCCCAAATATCCCAATTTCGAGACCTGAGCCATATTTTGGGCCAAACTCTGGCTCTCTGCACGTATTTGCAGTTTGAAATTACGATTTTTTTATACCCAATATATGCCAAGTACTGAAAGCGGCGTTTGGTAACATTTGTCCCAAACCCCCCTGCAGTTTTCAAAATATCCCAAACATCCCAATTTCGAGGCCTGAGCCATATTTTGGAGCCAAATTCTGGCTCTATGCACGTATTCGCGGTTTGAAATTACGACATTTTATACCCAACATATGCCAAGTCTTGAAAGCGGCAGTGAGTCACATTTCGCACAAACTCCCCTGCAGTTTTCGAAATATCCCAAATATCCTAATTTCGAGGACTGAGCCATATTTTGGAGCCAAATGCTGGCTCTCTGCACGTATTCGCAGTTTGAAATTACGACTTTTTTATGCCTAACATATGCCAAGTACTGAACGCGGCATTTGGTCACATTTGTCCCAATCCCCCGACTGTAGTTTTCAAAATATCCCAAACATCCCTATTTCGAGGCCTGAGCCAAATTTTGGAGCCAAATTCTGGCTCTATGCATGTATTCGTGGTTTGAAATGACGACATTTTATACCCAACATATGCCAAGCCCTGAAAGCGGCAGTGAGTCACATTTCGCACAAACTCCCCTGCAGTTTTCGAAATTTCCCAAATTTCCCAATTTCGAGGACTGAGCCATATTTTGGAGCCAAATTCTGGCTCTCTGCACGTATACGCAGTTTGAAACTACGACTTTTTTATACCCAACATATGCCAAGTACTGAAAGCGGCGTTTGGTTACATTTGTCCCAAACCTCCCTGCAGTTTTCAAAATATCCCAAACATCACAATATCGAGGCCTCAGCCATATTTTGGAGCCAAATTCTGGCTCTCTGCACGTATTCGCAGTTTGATATTAGGATTTTTATACCCAACATATGCCAAGTACTGAAAACGCCAGTGAGTCACATTTTGCACAAACTCCCCTGCAATTTTCGAAATATCATAAATATCCCAATTTTGAGGCCTGAGCCATATTTTTGAGCCAAATTCTGGCTCTCTGCACGTATTCGCAGTTTGAAATTACGACTTTTTTATACCCAATTTATGCCAAGTACTGAAAGCGGCGTTTGGTAACCTTTGTCCCAAACCCTCCTGCAGTTTTCAAAATATCTCAAACATCGCAATTTCGAGGCGTGAGCCATATTTTGGAGCCAAATTCTGGCTCTATGCACGTATTCGAGGCTTGAAATTACGATATTTTATACCCAACATATGCCAAGTCCTGAAACCGGCAGTGAGTCACATTTCGCACAAACTCCCCAGCAGTTTTCGAAATATCCCAAATATCCAAATTTCGAGGCCTGAGCCATATTTTGGAGCCAAATTCTGGCTCTATGCACGTATTCGCAGATTGAAATTACGACTTTTTATACCCAACATATGCCAATTCCTGAAAGCGGCAGTAAGTCACATTTTGCACAAACTTCCTTCCAGTTTTCGAAATATCCCAAATATCCCAATTTCGAGGCCTGAGCAATATTTTCGAGCCAAATTCTGGCTCTCTGCACCTATTCGCAGTTTGAAATTACGACATTTTATACGCAACATATGCCAAGTCCTGAAAGTGGCGTTTGGTTACATTTGTCCCAAACCTCCCTGCAGTTTCAAAATATCCCAAACATCCCAATTTCGAGGCCTGAGCCATATTTTGGAGCCAAATTCTGGCTCTCTGCACGTATTCGCAGTTTGAAATTACGACTATTTATTCAAACATATGCCAAGTCCTGAAAGCGGCAGTGAGTCACATTTTGCACAAACTCCCTTGCAGTTTTCGAAATATCCCAAATATCTCAATTTCGACACCTGAGCCATATTTTGGAGCCAAATTCAAGCACTCTGCACGTATTCGCAGTTAGAAATTAGGACTTTTTATACCCAACATATGCCAAGTACTGAAAGCGGCGTTTGGTAACATTTGTCCCAAACCCCCCTGCAGTTTTCAAAATATCCCAAACATCCCAATTTCAAGGCCTGAGCCATATTTTGGAGCCAAATTCTGGCTCTATGCACGTATTCACGGTTTGAAATTACGACATTTTATACCCAACATATGCCAAGTCTTGAAAGCGGCAGAGAGTCACATTTCGCACAAACTCCCCTGCAGTTTTCGAAATATCCCAAATATCCCAATTTCGAGGACTGAGCCATATTTTGGAGCCAAATTCTGGCTCTATGCACGTATTCGCGGTTTGAAATTACGACATTTTATACCCAACATATGCCAAGCCCTGAAAGCGGCAGTGAGTCACATTTCGCACAAACTCCACTGCATTTTTCGAATTATACTAAATATCCCTATTTTGAGGCCTGAGCCATATTTTGGAGCCATATTTTGGAGCCAAATTCTGGCTCTCTGCACGTATACACAGTTTGAAATTACGATTTTTTTATACCCAACATATGCCAAGTACTGAAAGTGGCGTTTGGTCACATTTGTCCCAAACCTCCCTGCAGTTTTCAAAATATCCCAAACATCCCAATTTCGAGGCATGAGCCATATTATGGAGCCAAATTCTGGCTCTATGCACGTATTCGCAGTTTGATATTACGATTTTTATACCCAACATATGCCAAGTACTGAAAGCGGCAGTGAGTCACATTTTGCACAAACTCCCCTGCAGTTTTCGAAATATCCCAAATATCCTAATTTCGAGGCCTGAGCTATATTTTGGAGCCAAATTCTGGCTCTCTGCACGTATTCGCAGTTTGAAACTACAACTTTTTTATACCCAACATATCCCAAGTACTGAAAGCGGCGTTTGGTTACATTTGTCCCAAACCTCTTTGCAGTTTTCAAAATATCCCAAACATCACAATATCGAGGCCTCAGCCATATTTTGGAGCCAAATTCTGGCTCTCTGCACGTATTCGCAGTTTGATATTACGATTTTTATACCCAACATATGCCAAGTACTGAAAGCGGCAGTGAGTCACATTTTGCAAAAACTCCCCTGCAATTTTCGAAGTATCATAAATATCCCAATTTTGAGGCCTGAGCCATATTTTTGAGCCAAATTCTGGCTCTCTGCACGTATTCGCAAACTCCCCAGCAGTTTTCGAAATATCCCAAACATCCCAATTTCGAGGCCTGAGCCATATTTTGGAGCCAAATTCTGGCTCTATGCATGTATTCGCGGTTTGAAATTACGACATTTTATGCCCAACATATGCCAAGTCCTGAAAGCGGCAGTGAGTCACATTTCACACAAACTGCACTGCAGTTTTCAAAATATCCCAAATATCCCTATTTCGAGGCCTGAGCAATATTTGGGAGCCAAATTCTGGCTCTCTGCACGTATTCGCAGATTGAAATTACGACTTTATATACCCAACATATGCCAAGTACTGTAAGCGACGTTTGGTCATATTTGTCCCAAACCTCACTGCAGTTTTCAAAGTATCTCAAACATCCCAATTTCGACGCCTGAGCAATATTTTGGAGCCAAATTCTGGCTCTCTGCACGTATTCGCAGTTTGAAATTACGACTATTTATCCAAACATATGCCAAGTCCTGAAAGCGGCAGTAAGTCACATTTTGCACAAACTCCCTTGCAGTTTTCGAAATATAACAAATATCTCAATTTCGACACCTGAGCCATATTTTGGAGCCAAATTCAAGCACTCTGCACGTATTCGCAGTTTGAAATTAGGACTTTTTATACCCAACATATGCAAAGTTCTGAAAGCGGCTTTTGGTCAAATTTGTCCCAAACCCCCCTGCAGTTTTCAAAATATCCCAAATATCCCAATTTCGAGACCTGAGCCATATTTTGGGCCAAACTCTGGCTCTCTGCACGTATTTGCAGTTTGAAATTACGATTTTTTTATACCCAATATATGCCAAGTACTGAAAGCGGCGTTTGGTAACATTTGTCCCAAACCCCCCTGCAGTTTTCAAAATATCCCAAACATCCCAATTTCGAGGCCTGAGCCATATTTTGGAGCCAAATTCTGGCTCTATGCACGTATTCGCGGTTTGAAATTACGACATTTTATACCCAACATATGCCAAGTCTTGAAAGCGGCAGTGAGTCACATTTCGCACAAACTCCCCTGCAGTTTTCGAAATATCCCAAATATCCTAATTTCGAGGACTGAGCCATATTTTGGAGCCAAATGCTGGCTCTCTGCACGTATTCGCAGTTTGAAATTACGACTTTTTTATGCCTAACATATGCCAAGTACTGAACGCGGCATTTGGTCACATTTGTCCCAATCCCCCGACTGTAGTTTTCAAAATATCCCAAACATCCCTATTTCGAGGCCTGAGCCAAATTTTGGAGCCAAATTCTGGCTCTATGCATGTATTCGTGGTTTGAAATGACGACATTTTATACCCAACATATGCCAAGCCCTGAAAGCGGCAGTGAGTCACATTTCGCACAAACTCCCCTGCAGTTTTCGAAATTTCCCAAATTTCCCAATTTCGAGGACTGAGCCATATTTTGGAGCCAAATTCTGGCTCTCTGCACGTATACGCAGTTTGAAACTACGACTTTTTTATACCCAACATATGCCAAGTACTGAAAGCGGCGTTTGGTTACATTTGTCCCAAACCTCCCTGCAGTTTTCAAAATATCCCAAACATCACAATATCGAGGCCTCAGCCATATTTTGGAGCCAAATTCTGGCTCTCTGCACGTATTCGCAGTTTGATATTAGGATTTTTATACCCAACATATGCCAAGTACTGAAAACGCCAGTGAGTCACATTTTGCACAAACTCCCCTGCAATTTTCGAAATATCATAAATATCCCAATTTTGAGGCCTGAGCCATATTTTTGAGCCAAATTCTGGCTCTCTGCACGTATTCGCAGTTTGAAATTACGACTTTTTTATACCCAATTTATGCCAAGTACTGAAAGCGGCGTTTGGTAACCTTTGTCCCAAACCCTCCTGCAGTTTTCAAAATATCTCAAACATCGCAATTTCGAGGCGTGAGCCATATTTTGGAGCCAAATTCTGGCTCTATGCACGTATTCGAGGCTTGAAATTACGATATTTTATACCCAACATATGCCAAGTCCTGAAACCGGCAGTGAGTCACATTTCGCACAAACTCCCCAGCAGTTTTCGAAATATCCCAAATATCCAAATTTCGAGGCCTGAGCCATATTTTGGAGCCAAATTCTGGCTCTATGCACGTATTCGCAGATTGAAATTACGACTTTTTATACCCAACATATGCCAATTCCTGAAAGCGGCAGTAAGTCACATTTTGCACAAACTTCCTTCCAGTTTTCGAAATATCCCAAATATCCCAATTTCGAGGCCTGAGCAATATTTTCGAGCCAAATTCTGGCTCTCTGCACCTATTCGCAGTTTGAAATTACGACATTTTATACGCAACATATGCCAAGTCCTGAAAGTGGCGTTTGGTTACATTTGTCCCAAACCTCCCTGCAGTTTCAAAATATCCCAAACATCCCAATTTCGAGGCCTGAGCCATATTTTGGAGCCAAATTCTGGCTCTCTGCACGTATTCGCAGTTTGAAATTACGACTATTTATTCAAACATATGCCAAGTCCTGAAAGCGGCAGTGAGTCACATTTTGCACAAACTCCCTTGCAGTTTTCGAAATATCCCAAATATCTCAATTTCGACACCTGAGCCATATTTTGGAGCCAAATTCAAGCACTCTGCACGTATTCGCAGTTAGAAATTAGGACTTTTTATACCCAACATATGCCAAGTACTGAAAGCGGCGTTTGGTAACATTTGTCCCAAACCCCCCTGCAGTTTTCAAAATATCCCAAACATCCCAATTTCAAGGCCTGAGCCATATTTTGGAGCCAAATTCTGGCTCTATGCACGTATTCACGGTTTGAAATTACGACATTTTATACCCAACATATGCCAAGTCTTGAAAACGGCAGAGAGTCACATTTCGCACAAACTCCCCTGCAGTTTTCGAAATATCCCAAATATCCCAATTTCGAGGACTGAGCCATATTTTGGAGCCAAATTCTGGCTCTATGCACGTATTCGCGGTTTGAAATTACGACATTTTATACCCAACATATGCCAAGCCCTGAAAGCGGCAGTGAGTCACATTTCGCACAAACTCCACTGCATTTTTCGAATTATACTAAATATCCCTATTTTGAGGCCTGAGCCATATTTTGGAGCCATATTTTGGAGCCAAATTCTGGCTCTCTGCACGTATACACAGTTTGAAATTACGATTTTTTTATACCCAACATATGCCAAGTACTGAAAGTGGCGTTTGGTCACATTTGTCCCAAACCTCCCTGCAGTTTTCAAAATATCCCAAACATCCCAATTTCGAGGCATGAGCCATATTATGGAGCCAAATTCTGGCTCTATGCACGTATTCGCAGTTTGATATTACGATTTTTATACCCAACATATGCCAAGTACTGAAAGCGGCAGTGAGTCACATTTTGCACAAACTCCCCTGCAGTTTTCGAAATATCCCAAATATCCTAATTTCGAGGCCTGAGCTATATTTTGGAGCCAAATTCTGGCTCTCTGCACGTATTCGCAGTTTGAAACTACAACTTTTTTATACCCAACATATCCCAAGTACTGAAAGCGGCGTTTGGTTACATTTGTCCCAAACCTCTTTGCAGTTTTCAAAATATCCCAAACATCACAATATCGAGGCCTCAGCCATATTTTGGAGCCAAATTCTGGCTCTCTGCACGTATTCGCAGTTTGATATTACGATTTTTATACCCAACATATGCCAAGTACTGAAAGCGGCAGTGAGTCACATTTTGCAAAAACTCCCCTGCAATTTTCGAAGTATCATAAATATCCCAATTTTGAGGCCTGAGCCATATTTTTGAGCCAAATTCTGGCTCTCTGCACGTATTCGCAAACTCCCCAGCAGTTTTCGAAATATCCCAAACATCCCAATTTCGAGGCCTGAGCCATATTTTGGAGCCAAATTCTGGCTCTATGCACGTATTCGAGGTTTGAAATTACGACATTTTATACCCAACATATGCCAAGCCCTGAAAGCGGCAGTGAGTCACATTTCGCACAAACTCCACTGCATTTTTCGAAATATACTAAATATCCCTATTTTGAGGCCTGAGCCATATTTTGGAGCCATATTTTGGAGCCAAATTCTGGCTCTCTGCACGTATACACTGTTTGAAATTACGATTTTTTTATACCCAACATATGCCAAGTACTGAAAGCGGCGTTTGGTTACATTTGTCCCAAACCTCTTTGCAGTTTTCAAAATATCCCAAACATCACAATATCGAGGCCTCAGCCATATTTTGGAGCCAAATTCTGGCTCTCTGCACGTATTCGCAGTTTGATATTACGATTTTTATACCCAACATATGCCAAGTACTGAAAGCGGCAGTGAGTCACATTTTGCAAAAACTCCCCTGCAATTTTCGAAATATCATAAATATCCCAATTTTGAGGCCTGAGCCATATTTTTGAGCCAAATTCTGGCTCTCTGCACGTATTCGCAAACTCCCCAGCAGTTTTCGAAATATCCCAAACATCCCAATTTCGAGGCCTGAGCCATATTTTGGAGCCAAATTCTGGCTCTATGCACGTATTCGAGGTTTGAAATTACGACATTTTATACCCAACATATGCCAAGCCCTGAAAGCGGCAGTGAGTCACATTTCGCACAAACTCCACTGCATTTTTCGAAATATACTAAATATCCCTATTTTGAGGCCTGAGCCATATTTTGCAGCCATATTTTGGAGCCAAATTCTGGCTCTATGCACGTATACACAGTTTGAAATTACGACTTTTTATACCCAATATATGCCAAGTACTGAAAGTGGCGTTTGGTCACATTTGTCCCAAACCTCCCTGCAGTTTTCAAAATATCCCAAACTACCCAATTTCGAGGACTGAGCAATATTTTGGAGCCAAATTCTGGCTCTATGCACGTATTCGCAGTATGAAATTACGAATTTTTTATACCCAACATATGCCAAGTGTTGAAAGTGGCGTTTGGTTATATTTGTCCCAAACCTCCCAGCAGTTTTCAAAATATCCCAAACATCCCAATTTTGAGGCCTGAGCCATATTTTGGAGCCTAATTCTGGCTCTATGCACGTATTCGCGGTTTGAAATTACGACATTTTATACCCAACATATGCCAAGTCTTGAAAGCGGCAGTGAGTCACATTTCGCACAAACTCCCCTGCAGTTTTCGAAATATCCCAAATATCCCAATTTCGAGGACTGAGCCATATTTTAGAGCCAAATGCTGGCTCTCTGCACGTATTCGCAGTTTGAAATTACGACTTTTTTATGCCTAACATATGCCAAGTACTGAACGCGGCATTTGGTCACATTTGTCCCAATCCCCCCACTGTAGTTTTCAAAATATCCCAAACATCCCTATTTCGAGGCCTGAGCCAAATTTTGGAGCCAAATTCTGGCTCTATGCATGTATTCGTGGTTTGAAATGACGACATTTTATACCCAACATATGCCAAGCCCTGAAAGCGGCAGTGAGTCACATTTCGCACAAACTCCCCTGCAGTTTTCGAAATATCCCAAATATCTGAATTTCGAGGACTGAGCCATATTTTGGAGCCAAATTCTGGCTCTCTGCACGTATACGCAGTTTGAAACTACGACTTTTTTATACCCAATATATGTCAAGTACTGAAAGCGGCGTTTGGTTACATTTGTCCCAAACCTCCCTGCAGTTTTCAAAATATCCCAAACATCACAATATCGAGGCCTCAGCCATATTTTGGAGCCAAATTCTGGCTCTCTGCACGTATTCGCAGTTTGATATTAGGATTTTTATACCCAACATATGCCAAGAACTGAAAGCGGCAGTGAGTCACATTTTGCACAAACTCCCCTGCAATTTTCGAAATATCATAAATATCCCAATTTTGAGGCCTGAGCCATATTTTTGAGCCAAATTCTGGCTCTCTGCACGTATTCGCAGTTTGAAATTACGACTTTTTTATACCCAATTTATGCCAAGTACTGAAAGCGCCGTTTGGTAACCTTTGTCCCAAACCCTCCTGCAGTTTTCAAAATATCTCAAACATCGCAATTTCGAGGCCTGAGCCATATTTTGGAGCCAAATTCTGGCTCTATGCACGTATTCGAGGCTTGAAATTACGATATTTTATACCCAACATATGCCAAGTCCTGAAACCGGCAGTGAGTCACATTTCGCACAAACTCCCCTGCAGTTTTCGAAATATCCCAAATATCCAAATTTCGAGGCCTGAGCCATATTTTGGAGCCAAATTCTGGCTCTATGCACGTATTCGCAGATTGAAATTACGACTTTTTATACCCAACATATGCCAATTCCTGAAAGCGGCAGTAAGTCAAATTTTGAACAAACTCCCCTGCAGTTTTCGAAATATCCCAAATATCCCAATATCGAGGCCTGAGCCATATTATGGAGCCAAATTCTGGCTCTCTCCAAGTATTCGCAGTTTAATATTACGATTTTATACCCAACATATGCCAAGTACTGAAAGCGGCAGTGAGTCACATTTTGCACAAACTCCCCTGTAGTTTTCGAAATATCCCAAACATCCCAATTTCGAGGCCCGAGCCTTATTTTGGAGCCAGACTCTGGCTCTCTCCACGTATTCGCAGTTTGAAATTACGAATTTTTTATACCCAATATATGCCAAGTACTGAAAGCGGCGTTTGGTAACATTTGTCCCAAACCCCCCCTGCAATTTTCAAAATATCACAAACTTCCCAATTTCGAGGCCTGAGCCATATTTTGGAGCCAAATTCTGGCTCTATGCACGTATTCGCGGTTTGAAATTACGATATTTTATACCCAACATTTGCCAAGTCCTGAAAGCGGCAGTGAGACACATTTCACACAAACTGCACTGCAGTTTTCAAAATATCCCAAATATCCCAATTTCGAGGCCTGAGCAATATTTGGGAGCCAAATTCTGGCTCTCTGCACGTATTCACAGTTTAATATTACGATTTTATACCCAACATATGCCAAGTACTGAAAGCGGCAGTGAGTCACATTTTGCACAAACTCCCCTGTAGTTTTCGAAATATCCCAAACATCCCAATTTCGAGGCCTGAGCCTTATTTTGGAGCCAGACTCTGGCTCTCTCCACGTATTCGCAGTTTGAAATTACGAATTTTTTATACCCAATATATGCCAAGTACTGAAAGCGGCGTTTGGTAACATTTGTCCCAAACCCCCCCTGCAGTTTTCAAAATATCCCAAACATCCCAATTTCGAGGCCTGAGCAATATTATGGAGCCAAATTCTGGCTCTATGCACGTATTCACGGTTTGAAATTACGATATTTTATACATAACATATGCCAAGCCCTGAAAGCGGCAGTGAGTCACATTTCACACAAACTCCCCTGCAGTTTTCGAAATATCCCAAATATCCCAATTTTGAGGCCTGATCCATATTTTGGAGCAAAATTCTGGCTCTCTGCACGTATTCGCAGTTTGAAATTACGACTTTATATACCCAACATATGCCAAGTACTGAAAGTGGCGTTTGGTTACATTTGTCCCAAACCACCTTGCAGTTTCAAAATATCCCAAACATCCCAATTTCGAGGCATGAGCCATATTTTGGAGCCAAATTCTGGCTCTATGCACGTATTCGCAGTTTGATATTACGATTTTTATACCCAACATATGCCAAGTACTGAAAGCGGCAGCGAGTCACATTTTGCACAAACTCCCCTGCAGTTTTCGAAATATCCCAAATATCCTAATTTCGAGGCCTGAGCTATATTTTGGAGCCAAATTCTGGCTCTCTGCACGTATTCGCAGTTTGAAATTATGAATTTATATACCCAACATATGCCAAGTACTGAAAGCGGCGTTTCGTCACTTTTGTCCCAAACCTCCCTGCAGTTTAGAATATCCCAAACATCCCAATTTCAAGGCCTGAGCCATATTTTGGAGTCAAATTCTGGCTCTATGCACGTATTCGCAGATTAAAATTACGATTTTTATACCCAACATATGCCAAGTCCTGAAAGCGGCAGTGAGTCACATTTCCCACAAACTCCCCTGCAGTTTTCGAAATATCCCAAATATCCCAATTTCGACACCTGAGCCATATTTTGGAGCCAAATTCTGGCTCTCTGCACGTATTCGCAGTATGAAATTACGACTTTTTATACCCAACATATGCCAAATACTGAAAGCGGCAGTGAGTCACATTTTGCTCAAACTCCCCTGCAGTTTTCAAAATATCCCAAACATCCCACTTGCATGGCCTGAGCCATATTTTGGAGCCAAATTCAAGCTCTCTGCACGTATTCGCAGTTTGAAATTATGACTTTTTATACCCAACATATGTCAAGTTCTGTAAGCAGCGTTTGGTCATATTTGTCCCAAACCCCCCTGCAGTTTTCAAAATATCCCAAACTTCCCAATTTCGAGGACTGAGCAATATTTTGGTGCCAAATTCTGGCTCTATGCACGTATTCGCAGTTTGAAATTACGACTTTTTATACCCAACATATGCCAAGTGTTGAAAGTGGCGTTTGGTTATATTTGTCCCAAACCTCCCTGCAGTTTTCAAAATATCCCAAACATCACAATATCGAGGCCTGAGCCATATTTTGGAGCCAAATTCTGGCTCTCTGCACGTATTCGCAGTTTGATATTACGATTTTTATACCCAACATATGCCAAGTACTGAAAGCGCCAGTGAGTCACATTTTGCACAAATTCCCCTGCAGTTTTCGAAATACCCCAAAAATCCCAATTTCGAGGCGAGAGCCATATTTTGGAGCCAAACTCAGGCTCTCTGCACGTATTCGCAGTTTGAAATTACGACTTTTTTATACCCAACATATGTCAAGTACTGAAAGTGGCAGTGAGTCACATTTCGCACAAATTCCCCTGCAGTTTTCGAAATATCCCAAATATCCCAATTTCGAGGCTTGAGCAATATTTTGGAGCCAAATTCTGGCTCATTGTACGTATTCGCAGTTTGAAATTACGACCTTTTTTATGCCCAACATATGCCAAGTACTGAATGCGGCGTTTGGTCACATTTTTCCCAAACCGTCCGTGAAGTTTTCAAAATATCCCAAACATCCCAATTTCAAGGACTGAGCAATATTTTGGAGCCAAATTCTGGCTCTATGCACGTATTCGCAGTTTGAAATTACGAATTTTTATACCCAACATATGCCAAGTACTGAAAGGGGCAGTGAGTCACATTTTGCACAAACTCCCCTGCAGTTTTCGAAATATCCCAAACATCCCAATTTCGAGGTGTGAGCCATATTTTTGAGCCAAACTCTGGCTCTCTGCACGTATTCGCAGTTTGAAATTACAACTTTTTTATACCCAACGTATGCCAAGTACTGAAAGCGGCGTTTGGTCACATTTGTCCCAAACCCCCCTGCAGTTTTCAAAATATCCCAAACATCCCAATTTTGAGGCCTGAGCCATATTTTGGAGCCAAATTCTGGCTCTCTGCACGTATTCGCAGTATGAAATTACGACTTTTTATACCCAACATATGCCAAATACTGAAAGCGGCTGTGAGTCACATTTTGCTCAAACTCCCCTGGAGTTTTCAAAATATCCCAAACATCCCACTTTCAAGGCCTGAGCCATATTTTGGAGCCAAATTCAAGCTCTCTGCACGTATTCGCAGTTTGAAATTCCTACTTTTTATAACCAACATATGCCAAGTTCTGTAAGCAGCGTTTGGTCATATTTGTCCCAAACCCCCCAGCAGTTTTCAAAATATCCCAAACTACCCAATTTCGAGGACTGAGCAATATTTTGGAGCCAAATTCTGGCTCTATGCACGTATTCGCAGTATGAAATTACGAATTTTTTATACCCAACATATGCCAAGTGTTGAAAGTGGCGTTTGGTTATATTTGTCCCAAACCTCCCAGCAGTTTTCAAAATATCCCAAACATCCCAATTTTGAGGCCTGAGCCATATTTTGGAGCCTGATTCTGGCTCTATGCACGTATTCGCGGTTTGAAATTACGACATTTTATACCCAACATATGCCAAGTCTTGAAAGCGGCAGTGAGTCACATTTCGCACAAACTCCCCTGCAGTTTTCGAAATATCCCAAATATCCCAATTTCGAGGACTGAGCCATATTTTGGAGCCAAATGCTGGCTCTCTGCACGTATTCGCAGTTTGAAATTACGACTTTTTTATGCCTAACATATGCCAAGTACTGAACGCGGCATTTGGTCACATTTGTCCCAATCCCCCCACTGTAGTTTTCAAAATATCCCAAACATCCCTATTTCGAGGCCTGAGCCAAATTTTGGAGCCAAATTCTGGCTCTATGCATGTATTCGTGGTTTGAAATGACGACATTTTATACCCAACATATGCCAAGCCCTGAAAGCGGCAGTGAGTCACATTTCGCACAAACTCCCCTGCAGTTTTCGAAATATCCCAAATATCCCAATTTCGAGGACTGAGCCATATTTTGGAGCCAAATTCTGGCTCTCTGCACGTATACGCAGTTTGAAACTACGACTTTTTTATACCCAATATATGTCAAGTACTGAAAGCGGCGTTTGGTTACATTTGTCCCAAACCTCCCTGCAGTTTTCAAAATATCCCAAACATCACAATATCGAGGCCTCAGCCATATTTTGGAGCCAAATTCTGGCTCTCTGCACGTATTCGCAGTTTGATATTAGGATTTTTATACCCAACATATGCCAAGTACTGAAAGCGGCAGTGAGTCACATTTTGCACAAACTCCCCTGCAATTTTCGAAATATCATAAATATCCCAATATTGAGGCCTGAGCCATATTTTTGAGCCAAATTCTGGCTCTCTGCACGTATTCGCAGTTTGAAATTACGACTTTTTTATACCCAATTTATGCCAAGTACTGAAAGCGCCGTTTGGTAACCTTTGTCCCAAACCCTCCTGCAGTTTTCAAAATATCTCAAACATCGCAATTTCGAGGCCTGAGCCATATTTTGGAGCCAAATTCTGGCTCTATGCACGTATTCGAGGCTTGAAATTACGATATTTTATACCCAACATATGCCAAGTCCTGAAACCGGCAGTGAGTCACATTTCGCACAAACTCCCCTGCAGTTTTCGAAATATCCCAAATATCCAAATTTCGAGGCCTGAGCCATATTTTGGAGCCAAATTCTGGCTCTATGCACGTATTCGCAGATTGAAATTACGACTTTTTATACCCAACATATGCCAATTCCTGAAAGCGGCAGTAAGTCACATTTTGCACAAACTTCCTTCCAGTTTTCGAAATATCCCAAATATCCCAATTTCGAGGCCTGAGCAATATTTTCGAGCCAAATTCTGGCTCTCTGCACGTATTCGCAGTTTGAAATTACGACTTTTTATACCCAACATATGCCAAGTACTGAAAGCAGCAGTGAGTCACATTTTGCACAAACTCCCCTACAGTTTTCAAAATATCCCAAACATCCCACTTTCGAGGCCTGAGCCATATTTTGGAGCCAAATTCAAGCTCTCTGCACGTATTCGCAGTTTGAAATTACAACTTTTTATACGCAACATATGCCAAGTTCTGAAAGCGGCGTTTCGTCTCTTTGGTCCCAAACCCCCCTGCAGTTTTCAAAATATCCCAAACATCCCAATTTCGAGGACAGAGCAATATTTTTCAGCCAAATTCTGGCTTTATGCACGTATTCGCAGTTTGAAATTACGACTTTTTATACCCAACATATGCCAAGTCCTGAAAGCGGCAGTGAGTCAAATTTTGTACAAACTCCCCTGCAGTTTTCGAAATATCCCAAATATCCCAATATCGAGGCCTGAGCCATATTATGGAGCCAAATTCTGGCTCTCTGCACGTATTCACAGTTTAATATTACGATTTTATACCCAACATATGCCAAGTACTGAAAGCGGCAGTGAGTCACATTTTGCACAAACTCCCCTGTAGTTTTCGAAATATCCCAAACATCCCAATTTCGAGGCCTGAGCCTTATTTTGGAGCCAGACTCTGGCTCTCTCCACGTATTCGCAGTTTGAAATTACGAATTTTTTATACCCAATATATGCCAAGTACTGAAAGCGGCGTTTGGTAACATTTGTCCCAAACCCCCCCTGCAGTTTTCAAAATATCCCAAACATCCCAATTTCGAGGCCTGAGCAATATTATGGAGCCAAATTCTGGCTCTATGCACGTATTCGCGGTTTGAAATTACGATATTTTATACATAACATATGCCAAGCCCTGAAAGCGGCAGTGAGTCACATTTTGCACAAACTCCCCTGCAGTTTTCGAAATATCCCAAATATCCCAATTTTGAGGCCTGATCCATATTTTGGAGCAAAATTCTGGCTCTCTGCACGTATTCGCAGTTTGAAATTACGACTTTATATACCCAACATATGCCAAGTACTGAAAGTGGCGTTTGGTTACATTTGTCCCAAACCTCCTTGCAGTTTCAAAATATCCCAAACATCCCAATTTCGAGGCCTGAGCCATATTTTGGAGCCAAATTCTGGCTCTGCATGTATTCGCGGTTTGAAATTACGACATTTTATGCCCAACATATGCCAAGTCCTGAAAGCGGCAGTGAGTCACATTTCACACAAACTGCACTGCAGTTTTCAAAATATCCCAAATATCCCTATTTCGAGGCCTAAGCAATATTTGGGAGCCAAATTCTGGCTCTCTGCACGTATTCGCAGATTGAAATTTCGACTTTATATACCCAACATATGCCAAGTACTGTAAGCGACGTTTGGTCATATTTGTCCCAAACCTCACTGCAGTTTTCAAAGTATCTCAAACATCCCAATTTCGACGCCTGAGCCATATTTTGGAGCCAAATTCTGGCTCTCTGCACGTATTCGCAGTTTGAAATTACGACTATTTATTCAAACATATGCCAAGTCCTGAAAGCGGCAGTGAGTCACATTTTGCACAAACTCCCTTGCAGTTTTCGAAATATCCCAAATATCTCAATTTCGACACCTGAGCCATATTTTGGAGCCAAATTCAAGCACTCTGCACGTATTCGCAGTTTGAAATTAGGACTTTTTATACCCAACATATGCAAAGTTCTGAAAGCGGCTTTTGGTCAAATTTGTCCCAAACCCCCCTGCAGTTTTCAAAATATCCCAAATATCCCAATTTCGAGACCTGAGCCATATTTTGGGCCAAACTCTGGCTCTCTGCACGTATTCGCAGTTTGAAATTACGAATTTTTTATACCCAATATATGCCAAGTACTGAAAGCGGCGTTTGGTAACATTTGTCCCAAACCCCCCTGCAGTTTTCAAAATATCCCAAACATCCCAATTTCGAGGCCTGAGCCATATTTTGGAGCCAAATTCTGGCTCTATGCACGTATTCGCGGTTTGAAATTACGACATTTTATACCCAACATATGCCAAGTCTTGAAAGCGGCAGAGAGTCACATTTCGCACAAACTCCCCTGCAGTTTTCGAAATATCCCAAATATCCCAATTTCGAGGACTGAGCCATATTTTGGAGCCAAATGCTGGCTCTCTGCACGTATTCGCTGTTTGAAATTACGACTTTTTTATGCCCAACATATGCCAAGTACTAAACGCGGCGTTTGGTCACATTTGTCCCAACCCCCCCCCCCTGTAGTTTTCAAAATATCCCAAACATCCCTATTTCGAGGCCTGAGCCATATTTTGGAGCCAAATTCTGGCTCTCTGCACGTATTCGCAAACTCCCCAGCAGTTTTCGAAATATCCCAAACATCCCAATTTCGAGGCCTGAGCCATATTTTGGAGCCAAATTCTGGCTCTATGCACGTATTCGAGGTTTGAAATTACGATATTTTATACCCAACATATGCCAAGCCCTGAAAGCGGCAGTGAGTCACATTTCGCAGAAACTTCACTGCATTTTTCGAAATATACTAAATATCCCTATTTTGAGGCCTGAGCCATATTTTGGAGCCAAATTCTGGCTCTCTGCACGTATACACAGTTTGAAATTACGACTTTTTATACCCAACATATGCCAAGTACTGAAAGTGGCGTTTGGTCACATTTGTCCCAAACCTCCCTGCAGTTTTCAAAATATCCCAAACATCCCAATTTCGAGGCATGAGCCATATTTTGGAGCCAAATTCTGGCTCTATGCACGTATTCGCAGTTTGATATTACGATTTTTATACCCAACATATGCCAAGTACTGAAAGCGGCAGTGAGTCACATTTTGCACAAACTCCCCTGCAGTTTTCGAAATATCCCAAATATCCTAATTTCGAGGCCTGAGCTATATTTTGGAGCCAAATTCTGGCTCTCTGCACGTATTCGCAGTTTGAAATTATGAATTTATATACCCAACATATGCCAAGTACTGAAAGCGGCGTTTCGTCACTTTTGTCCCAAACCTCCCTGCAGTTTTCAGAATATCCCAAACATCCCAATTTCAAGGCCTGAGCCATATTTTGGAGTCAAATTCTGGCTCTATGCACGTATTCGCAGATTAAAATTACGACTTTTTATACCCAACATATGCCAAGTCCTGAAAGCGGCAGTGAGTCACATTTCCCACAAACTCCCCTGCAGTTTTCGAAATATCCCAAATATCCCAATTTCGAGGCCTGAACCATAATTTGGAGCCAAATTCTGGGTCTCTGCACGTATTAGCAGTTTTTAATTGCAAATTTTATACTCAACATATGCCAAGTACTGAAAGCGGCATTTGGTCACATTTGTCCCAAACCTCCCTGCAGTTTTCAAAATATCCCAAACATTCTAATTTCGAGGCCTGAGAAATATTTTGAAGCCAAATTCTGGCTCTCTGCACGTATTCGCAGTTTGAAATTACGACTTTTTATACCCAACATATTCCAGGTACTGAAAGCAGCAGTGAGTCACATTTTGCACAAACTCCCCTGCAGTTTTCAAAATATCCCCAATATCCCAATTTCGAGGCCTGAGTCTTATTTTGGAACCAAATTTTCGCTCTCTGCAAGTATTCGAAGTTTGATATTACGATTTTTATACCCAACATATGCCAAGTACTGAAAGCGGCAGTGAGTCACATTTAGCACAAACTATCGTGCAGTTTTCCAAATATCCCAAACATCCCAACTTCAAGGCCTAAACCATATTTTGGAGCCAAATTCTGGCTCTCTGCACGTATTCGCAGTTTGAAATTACGACTTTTTTTATGCCCAACATATGCCAAGTACTGAACGCGGCGTTTGGTCACATTTGTCCCAAACCCCCCTGGTAGTTTTCAAAATATCCCAAACATCCATATTTCGAGGCCTGAGCCAAATTTTGGAACCCAATTCTGGCTCTATTCACGTATTCGTGATTTGAAATTACGACATTTTATACCCAACATATGCCAAGCCCTGAAAGCGGCAGTGAATCACATTTCGCACAAACTCCACTGCAGTTTTCGAAATATACCAAATATCCCTATTTTGAAGCCTGAGCCATATTTTGGAGCCAAATTCTGGCTCTCTGCACGTATTTGCAGTTTGAAATTATGAATTTATATACCCAGCATATGCCAAGTACTGAAAGCGGCGTTTCATCACTTTTGTCCCAAACCTCTCTGCAGTTTTCAGAATATCCCAAACATCCCAATTTCAAGGCCTGAGCCATATTTTGGAGTCAAATTCTGGCTCTATGCACGTATTCGCAGATTAAAATTACGACTTTTTATACCCAATATATGCCAAGCCCTGAAAGCAGCATTGAGTCACATTTTGCACAAACTCCCCTGCAGTTTTCAAAATATCCCAAACATCGCAATTTTGAGGCCTGAGCCAAATTCTGGCTCTCTGCACGTATTCGAAGTTTTAAATTACGACTTTTTATACCCAACATATGCCAAGTCCTGAAAGCGGCATTGAGTCACATTTCGCCCAAACTCCCCTGCAGTTTTCGAAATATCCCAAATATCCCAATTTCGAGGCCTTAGCCGTATTTTGGAGCCAAATTCTGGCTCTCTGCACATATTCGCTGTTTAAAATTGCGACTTTTTTATACCCAACATATGACAAGTCCTGAAAACGGCGTTTGGTCACATTTAGCCCAATCCCCCCTGCAGTTTTCTAAATATCCCAAATATCCCAATTTCGAGGCCTGAACCATAATTTGGAGCCAAATTCTGGGTCTCTGCACGTATTAGCAGTTTTTAATTGCAAATTTTATACTCAACATATGCCAAGCACTAAAAGCGGCATTTGGTCACATTTGTCCCAAACCTCCCTGCAGTTTTCAAAATATCCCAAACATGCTAATTTCGAGGCCTGAGAAATATTTTGAAGCCAAATTCTGGCTCTCTGCACGTATTCGCAGTTTGAAATTACGACTTTTTTTATGCCCAACATATGCCAAGTACTGAAAGCGGCGTTTGGTCACATTTGTCCCAAACCTCCCTGCAATTTTCAAAATATCCCAAATATCCCAATTTCGAGGCCTGAGCCATATTTTGGAGCCAAATTCTGGCTCTCTGCACGTATTCGCAGTTTGAAATTACGAATTTTTAAACCCAACATTTGCCAAGTTCTGAAAGCGGCGTTTGGTCATATTTGTCCCAAACCCCACTGCAGTTTTCAAAATATCCCAAATATCCCAATTTCGAGGCCTGAGCCATATTTTGAAGCCAAATTCTGGCTCTCTGCACGTATTCGCAGTTTAAAATTACGACTTTTTTATACCCAACATATGCCAAGTACTGGAAGCGGCGTTTGGTAACATTTGTCCCAAACCCCTCCCTGCAGTTTTCAAAATATCCCAAACATTCCAATTTCGAGGCCTGAGCCATATTTTGATGCCATATTCTGGCTCTATGCTCGTATTCACGGTTTGAAATTACGACATTTTATACCCAACATATGCCAAGTCCTGATAACTGCAGTGAGTCACATTTCGCACAAACTCCCCTGCAGTTTTCGAAATATCCCAAACATCCCAATTTCGAGGCCTGAGCCATATTTTGGAGCCAAATTCTGGCTCTCTGCACGTATTCGCAGTTTGAAATTACGACTTTTTTTACGCCCAACATATGCCAATTACTGAAAGCGGCGTTTAGTCACATTTGTCCAAAACCCCCAATGCAGTTTTCAAAATATCCCAAACATCCCAATTTCGAGGTCTGAGTCAAATTTTGGAGCCAAATTCTGGCTCTCTGCACGTATTCGCAGTTTAAAATTGCGACTTTTTTATACCCAACATATGCTAAGTCCTGAAAGCGGCGTTTGGTAACATTTGGAGCAATCCCCCCCTGCAGTTTTCAAAATATCCCAAACATCCCAATTTTAAGGCCTGATTCACATTTTGGAGACAAATTCTGGCTCTCTGCACGTATTCGCAGTTTGAAATTACGACTTTTTATACCCAACTTATGCCAAGTTCTGAAAGCAGCGTTTGGTCATATTTGTCCCAAACCCCCCTGCAGTTTTCAAAATATCCCAAATATCCCAATTTCGAGGCCTGAGCCATATTTTCGAGCCAAATTCTGGCTTTCTGCACGTACTCGCAGTTTGAAATTACGACTTTTTTATACCCAACATATGCCAAGTACTGAAAGTGGCATTGACTCACATTTTGCTAAACTCCCCTGCATTTTTCAAAATATCCTAAACATCTCAATTTCGAGCCCTGAGCCATATTTTGAAGCCAAATTCTGGCTCTCTGCTCGTATTCGCAGTTTGAAATTATGACTTTTTATACCCAACAAATGCCAAGTACTGAAAGCGGTGTTTGGACACATTTGTCCTAAACCTCCCTGCAACTTTCAAAATATCCTAAACATGCTAATTTCGAGGCCTGACCCATAGTTTGGAGTAAATTTTGGCTCTCTGCACGTATTCGCAATTTGAAATTACGACTTTATATACCCAACATATGCCAAGTACTGAAAGCGGCGTTTGGTCACATTTGTCCGAAACCTCCCTGCAGTTTTCAAAATAATACAAACATCCCAATTTCGAGGCCTGAGCTATATTTTGGAGCCAAATTCTGGCTCTATGCACGAATTCGAAGATTGAAATTACGACTTTTTATACCCAACATATGCCAAGTCCTGAAAGCAGCAGTGAGTCACATTTTGCACAAACTCCCCTGCAGTTTTCGAAATATCCCAAATATCCCAATTTCGAGGCCTTAGCCATGTTTTGGAGCCTAATTCTGGCTCTCTGCACATATTCGCAGTTTGAAATTGCGACTTGTTTATGCCCAACATATGCCAAGTACTATAAGCGGCGTTTGGTCACATCTGTCCCAATCCCCCCTGCAGTTTTCAAAATATCCCAAATATCCCAATTTCGAGGCCTGAGCCATATTTTGGAGCCTAATTCTGGCTCTCTGCACATATTCGCAGTTTGAAATTACGAATTTTTATACCCAACATATGCCAAGTACTGAAAGAGGCAGTGAGTCACATTTTGCAGAAACTCCCCTGCAGTTTTCAAAATATCCCAAACATCCCAATTTCGAGGCCTGAGCCATATTTTGGAGTCAAATTCTGGCTCTCTGCACGTATTCGCAGTTTGAAATTTCTACTTTTTATACCCAACATAAGCCAAGTCCTGAAAGCGGCAGAGAGTCACATTTTGCACAAACTCCCCTGCAGTTTTCGAAATATCCCAAATATCCCAATTTCGAGGCCTGAGCCATATTTTGGAGCCTAATTCTGGCTCTCTGCACGTATTCGCAGTTTGAAATTACGAATTTTTATACCCAACATATGCCAAGTACTGAAAGCAGCAGTGAGTCACATTTTGCACAAACTCCCCTGCAGTTTTCAAAATATCCCAAACATCCCAATTTCGAGGCCTGAGCCATATTTTGGAGCCTAATTCTGGCTCTCTGCACGTATTCGCAGTTTGAAATTACGAATTTTTATACCCAACATATACCAAGTCCTGTGAGTGGCAGTGAGTCACATTTCGAACAAACTCCCCTGCAATTTTCGAAATATCGTAAATATCCCAATTTCGAGGCCTGAGCCATATTTTGGAGCCAAATTCTGGCTCTCTGCACGTATTCGCAGTTTGAAATTTCAACCTTTTTATACCCAACATATGCCAAGTACTGATCTGCGGCGTTTGGTCACATTTGTCCCAAACCCCCCCTGCAGTTTTCAAAATATCCCAAACATCCCAATTTCGAGGCCTGAGCTATATTTTTGAGCAAAATTCTGGCTCACTGCACGTATTCGCAGTTTGAAATTATGACTTTTTATACCCAACATATGCCAAGTCCTGAAAGCGGCAGTGAATCACATTTTGCACAAACTCCCCTGCAGTTTTCGAAAAATCCCAAATATCCCAATTTCGAGGCCTGAGCCATATTTTATAGACAATTTCTGGCTCTCTGCACGTATTCGCAGTTTGAAATATCGACTTTTTTATACCCAACATATGCCAAGTACTGAAAGCGGCGTTTGGTCACATTTGTCCCAAACCCCCCTGCAGTTTTCAAAATATCCCAAACATCCCAGTTTCAAGGACTGAGCCATATTTTGGAGCCAAATTTTGGCTCTCTGCACGTATTCGCAGTTTGAAATTATGACTTTTTTATACCCAACATATGCCAAGTACTGAAAACGGCGTTTGGTCACATTTGTCCCAAACCCACCCTGCAGTTTTCAAAATATCCCAAACATTCCAATTTCGAGGCCTGAGCCATATTTTGGAGCCAAATTCTGGATCTCTGCACGTATTCGCAGTTTGATATTACGACTTTTTATACCCAACATATGCCAAGTACGTAAAGCGGCAGTGAGTCACATTTGTCCCAAACCCCCCTTCAGTTTTCGAAATATCCTAAATATCCCAATATCGAGGCCTGAGCCGTATTTTGGAGCCAAATTCTGGCTCTCTGCACATATTCGCAGTTTAAAATTGCGACTTTTTTATACCCAACATATGACAAGTCTTGAAAACGGCATTTGGTCACATTTAGCCCAATCCCCCCTTCAGTTTTCCAAATATCCCAAACATCCCAATTTTATGGCCTGATTCACATTTTGGAGCCAAATTCTGGCTCTCTGCACGTATTCGCACTTTGAAATTACGACTTTTTATACCCAACATTTGCCAAGTTCTGAAAGCGGCGTTTGGTCATATTTGTCCCAAACCCACCCGCAGTTTTTAAAATATCCCAAACATCCCAATTTCGAGGCCTGAGCCATATTTTAGAGCCAAATTCTGGCTCTTTGCATGTATTAGCAGTTTAAAATTACGACTTTTTATACCCAACATTTGCCAAGTCCTGAAAGTGGCAGTGAGTCACATTTTGCACAAACTCCTCTGCAGTTTTCGAAATATCCTAAATATCCCAATTTCGAAGCCTGAGCCATATTTTGGACCCAAATTCTGGCTCTCTGCACGTACTCGCAGTTTGAAATTACTACTTTTTATACCCAACATATGCCAAGTACTGAAAGCGGCGTTTGGTCACATTTGTCCCAAACCTCCCTGCAGTTTTCAAAATATCCCAAATATCCCAATTTTGAGGCCTGAGCTATATTTTATAGACAAATTCTGGCTCTCTGCACGTATTCGCATTTCGATATTACGACTTTTTATACCCAACATATGCCAAGTACTGAAAGCGGCAGTGAGTCACATTTTGCACAAACTCCCCTGCCGTTTTCGAAATATCCCAAATATCCCAATTTCGAGGCCTGAGCCATATTTTGGAGCCAAATTCTGGCTTTCTGCACGTATTCGCAGTTTGAAATTGCGACTTTTTTATACCCAACATATGGCAAGTACTGAAAGCGGCGTTTGGTCACATTTGTCCCAAACCCCCCCGCAGTTTTCAAAATATCCCAAACATCCCAATTTCGAGGCCTGAGCCATATTTTGGAGCAAAATTCTGGCTCTCTGCACATACTCGCAGTTTAAAATTACGACTTTTTATACCCAACATATGCCAATGCGTTTGGTCACATTTGTCCCAAACCCCCCCGCAGTTTTCGAAATATCCCAAATATCCCAATTTCGAGGCCTGAGCCATATTTTGGAGCCAAATTCTGGCTCTCTGCACGTATTCGCAGTTTGAAATTACGAATTTTTATACCCAACATATGCCAAGTACTGAAAGCAGCAGTGAGTCACATTTTGCACAAACTCCCCTGCAGTTTTCAAAATATCCCAAATATCCCAATTTCGAGGCCTTAGCCATGTTTTGGAGCAAAATGCTGGCTCTCTGCACGTATTCACAGTTTGAAATTGCGACTTGTTTATGCCCAACATATGCCAAATACTAAAAGCGGCGTTTGGTCACATCTGTCCCAATCCCCCCTGCAGTTTTCAAAATATCCCAAACATCTCAATTTCAAGGCCTGAGCAATATTTTGGAGCCAAATTCTGGCTCTATGCACGTATTCGCGGTTTGAAATTACGACATTTTATACCCAACATATGCCGAGTCCTGAAAGCGGCAGTGAGTCATATTTCGAACAAACTCCCCTGCAGTTTTCGAAATATCCTAAATATCCCAATTTCGAGGCCTGAGCCATATTTTAAAGCCAAATTCTGGCTCTCTGCACATACTCGCAGTTTAAAATTACGACTTTTTATACCCAACATATGCCAATGCGTTTGGTCACATTTGTCTCAATCCCCCCTGCAATTTTCAAAATATCCCAAACATCCCAATTTCAAGGCCTGAGCCATATTTTGGAGCCAAATTCTGGCTCTCTGCACGTATTCGCAGTTTGAAATTACGAATTTTTTATACCTTACATATGCCAAGTACTGAAAGCGGCGTTTGGTCACATTTGTCCCAAACCCCCCCTGCAGTTTTCAAAATATCCCAAACATCCCAATTTCGAGGCCTGAGCCATTCTTTGGAGCCAAATTCAGGCTCTCTGCACGTATTCGCAGTTTGAAATTACGACTTTTTATACCCAACATATGCCAAGTACTGAAAGCGGCGTTTGGTCACATTTGTCCCAAACTTCCCTGCAGTTTTCAAAATATCCCAAAAATCCCAATATCAAGGACTGAGCCATATTTTGGAGCCAAATTCTGGCTCTATGCACGTATTCGCAGTTTGAAATTATGACTTTTTATACCCAACATATACCAAGTCCTGTGAGTGGCAGTGAGTCACATTTTGCACAAACTTCCCTGCTGTTTTCGAAATATCCCAAATATCCCAATTTCGAGGCCTGAGCCATATTTTGGAGCCAAATTCTGGCTTTCTGCACGTATTCGCAGTTTGAAATTGCGACTTTTTTATACCCAACATATGGCAAGTACTGAAAGCGGCGTTTGGTCACATTTGTCCCAAACCCCCCCGCAGTTTTCAAAATATCCCAAACATCCCAATTTCGAGGCCTGAGCCATATTTTGGAGCAAAATTCTGGCTCTCTGCACATACTCGCAGTTTAAAATTACGACTTTTTATACCCAACATATGCCAATGCGTTTGGTCACATTTGTCCCAAACCCCCCCGCAGTTCTCGAAATATCCCAAATATCCCAATTTCGAGGCCTCAGCAATATTTTGGAGCCAAATTCTGGCTCTATGCACGTATTCGCGGTTTGAAATTACGACATTTTATACAGAACATATGCCGAGTCCTGAAAGCGGCAGTGAGTCACATTTCAAACAAACTCCCCTGCAATTTTCGAAATATCGTAAATATCCCAATTTCGAGGCCTGAGCCATATTTTGGAGCCAAATTCTGGCTCTCTGCACGTATTCGCAGTTTGAAATTTCAACCTTTTTATACCCAACATATGCCAAGTACTGATCTGCGGCGTTTGGTCACATTTGTCCCAAACCCCCCCTGCAGTTTTCAAAATATCCCAAACATCCCAATTTCGAGGCCTGAGCTATATTTTTGAGCAAAATTCTGGCTCACTGCACGTATTCGCAGTTTGAAATTATGACTTTTTATACCCAACATATGCCAAGTCCTGAAAGCGGCAGTGAATCACATTTTGCACAAACTCCCCTGCAGTTTTCGAAAAATCCCAAATATCCCAATTTCGAGGCCTGAGCCATATTTTATAGACAATTTCTGGCTCTCTGCACGTATTCGCAGTTTGAAATATCGACTTTTTTATACCCAACATATGCCAAGTACTGAAAGCGGCGTTTGGTCACATTTGTCCCAAACCCCCCTGCAGTTTTCAAAATATCCCAAACATCCCAGTTTCAAGGACTGAGCCATATTTTGGAGCCAAATTTTGGCTCTCTGCACGTATTCGCAGTTTGAAATTATGACTTTTTTATACCCAACATATGCCAAGTACTGAAAACGGCGTTTGGTCACATTTGTCCCAAACCCACCCTGCAGTTTTCAAAATATCCCAAACATTCCAATTTCGAGGCCTGAGCCATATTTTGGAGCCAAATTCTGGATCTCTGCACGTATTCGCAGTTTGATATTACGACTTTTTATACCCAACATATGCCAAGTACGTAAAGCGGCAGTGAGTCACATTTTGCACAAATTCCCCTGCAGTTTTCAAAATATTCCAAACATCCCAATTTCGAGGCCTGAGCCATATTTTGGAGCCAAATTCTGGCTCTCTGCACGTATTCGCAGTTTGAAATTTCGACTTTTTTATACCCAACATATGCCAAGTACTGAATGCGGCGTTTGGTCACATTTGTCCCAAACATCCCTTCAGTTTTCGAAATATCCTAAATATCCCAATATCTAGGCCTGAGCCGTATTTTGGAGCCAAATTCTGGCTCTCTGCACATATTCGCAGTTTAAAATTGCGACTTTTTTATACCCAACATATGACAAGTCTTGAAAACGGCATTTGGTCACATTTAGCCCAATCCCCCCTTCAGTTTTCCAAATATCCCAAACATCCCAATTTTATGGCCTGATTCACATTTTGGAGCCAAATTCTGGCTCTCTGCACGTATTCGCACTTTGAAATTACGACTTTTTATACCCAACATTTGCCAAGTTCTGAAAGCGGCGTTTGGTCATATTTGTCCCAAACCCACCCGCAGTTTTTAAAATATCCCAAACATCCCAATTTCGAGGCCTGAGCCATATTTTAGAGCCAAATTCTGGCTCTATGCATGTATTAGCAGTTTAAAATTACGACTTTTTATACCCAACATTTGCCAAGTCCTGAAAGTGGCAGTGAGTCACATTTTGCACAAACTCCTCTGCAGTTTTCGAAATATCCTAAATATCCCAATTTCGAAGCCTGAGCCATATTTTGGACCCAAATTCTGGCTCTCTGCACGTACTCGCAGTTTGAAATTACTACTTTTTATACCCAACATATGCCAAGTACTGAAAGCGGCGTTTGGTCACATTTGTCCCAAACCTCCCTGCAGTTTTCAAAATATCCCAAATATCCCAATTTTGAGGCCTGAGCTATATTTTATAGACAAATTCTGGCTCTCTGCACGTATTCGCATTTCGATATTACGACTTTTTATACCCAACATATGCCAAGTACTGAAAGCGGCAGTGAGTCACATTTTGCACAAACTCCCCTGCCGTTTTCGAAATATCCCAAATATCCCAATTTCGAGGCCTGAGCCATATTTTGGAGCCAAATTCTGGCTTTCTGCACGTATTCGCAGTTTGAAATTGCGACTTTTTTATACCCAACATATGGCAAGTACTGAAAGCGGCGTTTGGTCACATTTGTCCCAAACCCCCCCGCAGTTTTCAAAATATCCCAAACATCCCAATTTCGAGGCCTGAGCCATATTTTGGAGCAAAATTCTGGCTCTCTGCACATACTCGCAGTTTAAAATTACGACTTTTTATACCCAACATATGCCAATGCGTTTGGTCACATTTGTCCCAAACCCCCCCGCAGTTTTCGAAATATCCCAAATATCCCAATTTCGAGGCCTGAGCCATATTTTGGAGCCAAATTCTGGCTCTCTGCACGTATTCGCAGTTTGAAATTTCAACTTTTTTATACCCAACATATGCCAAGTACTGATCTGCGGCGTTTGGTCACATTTGTCCAAAACCCCCCCCTGCAGTTTTCAAAATATCCCAAACATCCCAATTTCGATGCCTGAGCTATATTTTTGAGCAAAATTCTGGCTCACTGCACGTATTCGCAGTTTGAAATTATGACTTTTTATACCCAACATATGCCAAGTCCTGAAAGCGGCAGTGAGTCACATTTTGCACAAACTCCCCTGCAGTTTTCGAAAAATCCCAAATATCCCAATTTCGAGGCCTGAGCCATATTTTATAGACAATTTCTGGCTCTCTGCACGTATTCGCAGTTTGAAATATCGACTATTTTATACCCAACATATGCCAAGTACTGAAAGCGGCGTTTGGTCACATTTGTCCCAAACCCCCCTGCAGTTTTCAAAATATCCCAAACATCCCAGTTTCAAGGACTGAGCCATATTTTGGAGCCAAATTTTGGCTCTCTGCACGTATTCGCAGTTTGAAATTACGACTTTTTTATACCCAACATATGCCAAGTACTGAAAACGGCGTTTGGTCACATTTGTCCCTAACCCACCCTGCAGTTTTCAAAATATTCCAAACATTCCAATTTCGAGGCCTGAGCCATATTTTGGAGCCAAATTCTGGATCTCTGCACGTATTCGCAGTTTGATATTACGACTTTTTATACCCAACATATGCCAAGTACTTAAAGCGGCAGTGAGTCACATTTTGCACAAATTCCCCTGCAGTTTTCAAAATATCCCAAACATCCCAATTTCGAGGCCTGAGCCATATTTTGGAGCCAAATTCTGGCTCTCTGCACGTATTCGCAGTTTGAAATTTCGACTTTTTTATACCCAACATATGCCAAGTACTGAATGCGGCGTTTGGTCACATTTGTCCCAAACCCCCCTTCAGTTTTCGAAATATCCTAAATATCCCAATATCGAGGCCTGAGCCGTATTTTGGAGCCAAATTCTGGCTCTCTGCACATATTCGCAGTTTAAAATTGCGACTTTTTTATACCCAACATATGACAAGTCTTGAAAACGGCGTTTGGTCACATTTAGCCCAATCCCCCCTTCAGTTTTCCAAATATCCCAAACATCCCAATTTTATGGCCTGATTCACATTTTGGAGCCAAATTCTGGCTCTCTGCACGTATTCGCACTTTGAAATTACGACTTTTTATACCCAACATATGCCAAGTTCTGAAAGCGGCGTTTGGTCATATTTGTCCCAAACCCACCCGCAGTTTTTAAAATATCCCAAACATCCCAATTTCGAGGCCTGAGCCATATTTTAGAGCCAAATTCTGGCTCTATGCATGTATTAGCAGTTTAAAATTACGACTTTTTATACCCAACATTTGCCAAGTCCTGAAAGTGGCAGTGAGTCACATTTTGCACAAACTCCTCTGCAGTTTTCGAAATATCCTAAATATCCCAATTTCGAAGCCTGAGCCATATTTTGGACCCAAATTCTGGCTCTCTGCACGTACTCGCAGTTTGAAATTACTACTTTTTATACCCAACATATGCCAAGTACTGAAAGCGGCGTTTGGTCACATTTGTCCCAAACCTCCCTGCAGTTTTCAAAATATCCCAAACATCCTTATTTCGAGGCCTGAGCCATATTTTTGAAGCCAAATTCTGGCTCTCTGCACGTATTCGCATTTCGATATTACGACTTTTTATACCCAACATATGCCAAGTACTGAAAGCGGCAGTGAGTCACATTTTGCACAAACTCCCCTGCCGTTTTCGAAATATCCCAAATATCCCAATTTCGAGGCCTGAGCCATATTTTGGAGCCAAATTCTGGCTCTATGCACGTATTCGCGGTTTGAAATTACGACATTTTATACAGAACATATGCCGAGTCCTGAAAGCGGCAGTGAGTCACATTTCGAACAAACTCCCCTGCAGTATTCGAAATATCCTAAATATCCCAATTTCGAGGCCTGAGCCATATTTTGGAGCCAAATTCTGGCTCTCTGCACGTATTCGCAGTTTGAAATTTCAACTTTTTTATACCCAACATATGCCAAGTACTGATCTGCGGCGTTTGGTCACATTTGTCCAAAACCCCCCCTGCAGTTTTCAAAATATCCCAAACATCCCAATTTCGAGGCCTGAGCTATATTTTTGAGCAAAATTCTGGCTCACTGCACGTATTCGCAGTTTGAAATTATGACTTTTTATACCCAACATATGCCAAGTCCTGAAAGCGGCAGTGAGTCACATTTTGCACAAACTCCCCTGCAGTTTTCGAAAAATCCCAAATATCCCAATTTCGAGGCCTGAGCCATATTTTATAGACAATTTCTGGCTCTCTGCACGTATTCGCAGTTTGAAATATCGACTATTTTATACCCAACATATGCCAAGTACTGAAAGCGGCGTTTGGTCACATTTGTCCCAAACCCCCCTGCAGTTTTCAAAATATCCCAAACATCCCAGTTTCAAGGACTGAGCCATATTTTGGAGCCAAATTTTGGCTCTCTGCACGTATTCGCAGTTTGAAATTACGACTTTTTTATACCCAACATATGCCAAGTACTGAAAACGGCGTTTGGTCACATTTGTCCCTAACCCACCCTGCAGTTTTCAAAATATCCCAAACATTCCAATTTCGAGGCCTGAGCCATATTTTGGAGCCAAATTCTGGATCTTTGCACGTATTCGCAGTTTGATATTACGACTTTTTATACCCAACATATGACAAGTCTTGAAAACGGCGTTTGGTCACATTTAGCCCAATCCCCCCTTCAGTTTTCCAAATATCCCAAACATCCCAATTTTATGGCCTGATTCACATTTTGGAGCCAAATTCTGGCTCTCTGCACCTATTCGCACTTTGAAATTACGACTTTTTATACCCAACATTTGCCAAGTTCTGAAAGCGGCGTTTGGTCATATTTGTCCCAAACCCACCCGCAGTTTTTAAAATATCCCAAATATCCCAATTTCGAGGCCTGAGCTATATTTTATAGACAAATTCTGGCTCTCTGCACGTATTCGCATTTCGATATTACGACTTTTTATACCCAACATATGCCAAGTACTGAAAGCGGCAGTGAGTCACATTTTGCACAAACTCCCCTGCAGTTTTCAAAATATCCCAAACATCCCAATTTCGAGGCCTGAGCCATATTTTAGAGCCAAATTCTGGCTCTCTGCACCTATTCGCTTTTTGAAATTGCGACTTTTTTATACCCAACATATGCCAAGTACTGAATGTGGCGTTTGGTCACATTTGTCCCAATCCCCCCCTGCCATTTTCAAAATATCCCAAACATCCCAATTTTGAGGCCTGAGCCATATTTTGGAGCCAAATTCAGGCTCTCTGCACGTATTCACAGTTTGAAATTACGACTTTTTATACCCAAAATATGCCAAGTACTGAAAGCGGCGTTTGGTCACATTTGTCCCAAACCTCCCTGCAGTTTTCAAAATATCCCAAATATCCCAATTTCGAGGCCTGAGCCATATTTTGGAGCCAAATTCTGGCTCTCTGCACGTATTCGCAGTTTGATATTACGACTATTTATATCCAACATATGCCAAGTACTGAAAGCGGCAGTGAGCCACATTTTGCACAAACTCCCCTGCAGTTTTCAAAATATCCCAAATATCCCAATTTCGAGGCCTGAGCCATATTTTGGAGCCAAATTCTGGCTCTCTGCACGTATTCGCAGTTTGATATTACGACTATTTATATCCAACATATGCCAAGTACTGAAAGCGGCAGTGAGCCACATTTTGCACAAACTCCCCTGCAGTTTTCAAAATATCCCAAATATCCCAATTTCGAGGCCTGAGCCATATTTTGGAGCCAAATTCTGGCTCTCTGCACTTATTCACAGTTTGAAATAACGACTCTTTTATACCCAACATATGCCAAGTACTGTAAGCGGTGTTTAGTCACATTTGTCCCAATCCCCCCTTCAGTTTTCAAAATATCCCAAACATCCCAATTTCGAGGCCTGAGCCATATTTTGGAGCCAAATTCTGGCTCTCTGCACGTATTCACAGTTTGAAATTACGACTTTTTATACCCAACTTATGCCAAGTAATGAAAGAGGCAGTGAATCACATTTTGCACAAACTCCCCTGCAGTTTTCAAAATATCTCAAACATCCTAATATCGAGGCCTGAGCCATATTTTGGAGCCAAATTCTGGCTCTCTGCACATATTCGAAGTTTGAAATTGGGACTTTTTTATACCCTACATATGCCAAGTACTGAAAGCGGCGTTTGGTCACATTTGTCCCAAACCTCCCTGCAGTTTTCAAAATATCCCAAATATCTCAATTTCGAGGCCTGAGCCATATTTTTGAGCCAAATTCTGGCTCTCTGCACGTATTCGCAGTTTGATATAACGAATTTTTATACCCAACATATGCCAAGTACTGGACGAGGCAGTGAGTCACATTTTGCACAAACTCCCCTGCAGTTTTCAAAATATTGCAAACATCCCAATTTGGGACAAATATGACCAAACGCCGCTTTCAATACTTGGCATATGTTGGGTATAAAAAAGTCGCAATTTCAAACTTCGAATACGTGCAGAGAGCCAGAATTTGGCTCCAAAATATGGCTCAGGCCTCGAAATTGGGATGTTTGGGTTATTTTGAAAACTGCAGGGAGGTTTGGGACAAATGTGACCAAACGCCGCTTTCAGTACTTCGCATATGTTGGGCATAAAAAAGTCGTAATTTCAAACTGCGAATACGTGCAGAGAGCCAGAATTTGGCTCCAAAATATGGCTCACGCCTCGAAATTGGGATATTTTGGATATTTTGAAAACTGCAGGGAGGTTTGGGACAAATGTGACCAAACGCCGCTTTCAGTACTTCCCATATGTTGGGTATAAAAAAGTCGTAATATCAAACTGCAAATACGTGCAGAGAGCCAGAATTTGGCTCCAAAATATGGCTCAGGCCTCGAAATTGGGATATTTGGAATATTTTGAAAACTGCAGGGGAGTTTGTGCAAAATGTGACTCACTGCCGCTTTCAGTACTTGGCATATGTTTTGTATAAAAAGTCGTAATATCAAACCGCGAATACGTGCAGAGAGCCAGAATTTGGCTTCAAAAATATGGCTCAGGCCTCGAAATAAGGATGTTTGGGATATTTTGAAAACTGCAGGGAGGTTTGGGGCAAATGTGACCAAACGCCGATTTCAGTACTTCGCATATGTTGGGTATAAAAAAGTCGTAATTTCAAACTGCGAATACGTGCAGAGAGCCAGAATTTGGCTCCAAAATATGGCTCAGGCCTCGAAATTGGGATGTTTGGGATATTTTGAAAACTGCAGGGAGGTTTGGGACAAATGTGACCAAATGCCGCTTTTAGTACTTGGCATATGTTGGGTATAAAAAGTCGTAATTTCAAACAGCGATTACGTGCAGAGAGCCAGAATTTGGCTCCAAAATATGGCTCAGGCCTCAAAATTGGGATATTTGGGATATTTTGAAAACTGCAGGGGGGGTTTGTGCAAAATGTGGCTCACTGCCGCTTTCAGTACTTTGCATATGTTGGGTATAAAAAGTCGTATTTTCAAACTGCGAATACGTGCAATGAGCTAGAATTTGGCTCCAAAATATCGCTCAGGCCTCGAAATTGGGATGTTTGGGGTATTTTGAAAACTGCAGGGGAGTTTTGCGCAAAATGTGACTCACTGCCGCTTTCAGTACTTGGCATATGTTGGGTATAAAAAGTCGTAATATCAAACTGCGAATACGTGCAGAGAGCCAGAATTTGGTTTCAAAATATGGCTCAGGCCTCGATATTGGGATGTTTGGGATATTTTGAAAACTGAAGGGAGGTTTGGGACAAATGTGACCAAACGCCGCTTTCATTACTTCGCATATGTTGGGCATAAAAAAGGCTTAATATTAAACTGCGAATTCGTGCAGAGAGCCAGAATTTGGCTCCAAAATATGGCTCAGGCCTCGAAATTGGGATGTTTGAGATATTTTGAAAACTGCAGGGAGGTTTGGGACAAGTGTGATCAAATGCCTCTCTCAGTACTTGGCATATGTTGGGTATAAAAAGTCGTAATTTCAAACTGCGAATACGTGTAGAGAG